>NW_019525029.1:992912-1155412 GCF_002814215.2 Seriola lalandi dorsalis | reverse complement strand
GTCTGTAAGGATGGACTTACACACTCACACACTTCAGTGTTTGGACTGGCCTCTCTCCTCTCCGCTCCTGTGCTCTCTTCTCCTGCTGCCTGCTCATTGCCTGTTAATGTAGCCCGTATCTGTTTTGGTATGGATATTCTCTGTGTGCATGTTTTATAGATCAATATTGTGTGTTGGTTTGTCTGTCTGTGTTTCGATGTTGATCCCTACATATGCATCTCTGTTAAACAGATGGTATGTTACTAATACACACTGTGTTCCTTTCTTCTCCTGTGTGTCTTCTCTTTCCCCCTATTTTTTCTGTCTTTATTACTTTTCATTATTTTTTGTGTTTTCTTGTGACTTACACTCAACTTTCATTTCCCCTTTCCTGGGTTCCCTTTTTCCATTTATTTGTTTTCCTTTGTATAATCATTTCTACGAATCCTTTTTTGTTTCCCTTCGTTTCTTTCCTTTTCTTCCACCCTCTATCTCTCTCTTTCTCTCTTTGCTACTAAAGATGATGCCTCTGATAAAACGGATGGTAAGATCATCTCACTCTGCTTCACCAGAAACAGCCTACTCATGCTTTCTTTTCTTTCTCTTCTTTTCTTTGCCCTTTCCTCACTTCATCCCAGTCCATGTTATCTCCTTTCGTTGCAGTGTGTGGCCACAGTGCCCCCTGCTGTCAGTCTTACATTCAACCCTCATTTGTATCACTGTCCTACTCATCACATCATGAATCTGAATAATTACACCTAAGATCATCTTCTGCTTTACTACAATGAAATCAACACCTGCATTAAACTGTATCATTCAGTTATTGAGGATTTTCTAGGATACTTATGATGTGTAATACATATTAGTTGAAAATGTGATATTTACAACATGCTCCTCCTTTGTCTGTCTGTAGGGACCAGGTCAGATAATGGTAAGACTGTAGTTAGTGGATGTGTTTGTCCTCGCTTTTTAGGGATGTTCTAGAAGGAACATTTTAATCGACATCCTGAGTTTGTAAATCGCAGATCCAACCTTAATGGTGCAATTCCATTATTATCATTGGTTGTTTTCTTAGTGGTCCATGTGACCCAGTATTTGAATAGAGGAATGGCTTCATATAAACAGAAATTGCAGTTAAGTGGATCAGGCGATGCATTGCATAGGCTAAAGTGAACGGTGTTAATGAAGTGGGTTGCATTTAAAGTTGAAACGATTAATCACTTAGTGGAGCAACAACGGAAAGATAACTGGCAACTATTTTGATAATCCATTAACCGGTTCAGTCATTTTTCAGGCAGTTGATCAAGAAACTAATCTGCATTTGAATTTTTCATTAGAGGTGCAATAATATCTCGCTCACTCATTTACTCCCTTAATACTGGAAATAGTTGCCAGTTTCATCAAATCCCTCAAATACTGAAAGATGGATAACTTTTTGGCTTATAACTAGTTTCAGGTTTTAAGTATGACCTTACCAAGACTTGGTTGTAATCCACTGAAGCATCCCTGGTGTATTTATCTGTGTGTGCACCTGGCTGAATGTAAGTGTCTAGTTTAGGATCTGATCAATCAGCTTCCAGCATTAGCTGCTTTTCTTCATCTTTAGTAGCTTCATAGATTCTGGGCTGCAAACAATTTGTGAGAGATGTGTTAGTCTGGGGAGTCCAGTGTCATTTTGTGTATTTTTACTGTTTTCCCTTCACATACATGCAGGTCGTGTACGTACCAAGCAGCCCCTGTCCACTCCCAGCAGCATGTCCAGCCAGGTGGACTCACGGGGACGTAGCCGCACCAAGATGGTCTCCCAGTCACAACGTATGTACCCCCGTCACACCACCCGAACACACAGCATGACATAAACCCAGCTGTGAGTGAAACATCCTGGGTATGAAGTTCACTCACAACATCACATACACAACAACTGAAATGGGGTGTGTGTGTGTGTGTGTGTGAGAGTTTCCTCAGAGTGTGTGTGTGTGTAGTTTCTCAGGCTCGTATTGTGGAGTTTCTTCACATGTTGCCTTCACGGTGACGATAAGCTCCATGAAAATGTTTTTGTGCCTTCAGGTTCCGACGAATCCGATTGCACACCAGGTATTCTGTTTGTGTGTCAGAGTCAGTGTGTATGTGTCTTTCTGTGTACCACAGTGGGAATGGTGGCCCACCCGCTATTGCTCTCATTTAGATCAAGGTGTTTTGTGTAAAGAGGATTGAGCGTGTGGTTGTGTGTGTGTGTTAATTTATTTTATATTTTTCTCTCTGCATGCTGTGTCTCATCACTGAGGATGGTGTGGTGGACAGTTTATTTCTGCTGCTCTAGCCTGGCTCTGGCTGTCATTCAAGTACTAAGTAGTAATACTCACATACTGTACAAAGTGTAACACAAGCCACTGAGATAGCTACACTATTGCTACACAAAAGCAGATGTGATTGTACCTGCTTTCCAAGAAGACTTGTTGATAATATGCTGCTTGCAGCTGGCTAGATGACTAGTTTAAAAGTGATTGGACCACAGCCCACTGCACCAATCAGATCTGGACATTTTGATAAAAGACCAAATACAAGTTGTCTGATCAAGAGTTCAAAGCCCAAATCTCAGAACCACCGATTAACAGTAAGAGAGGAAATGGCAGCTGCACAGAGGGTTAGAATAATTTCTATTTGTGTGTGGGAAAGATTGCGTGTGGATATTTTTGAGCATATTTTCTTTCAATCAGTTTGTTCTCTCATTGTGAACAGGCTTCACTTCATATATATAATGCTGCTGTCTCAACATGCACTGCTTCTCCTAGGCCATCATCTGCAGCTGGTTCAGTGTGTGTGTTTGTTTGAGCCACACATCTTCAATAATTGTTTTCTCTTTGATAAATGGATTTATTTAATTAAAAGTGCTTCAGCCTTGCCTTCATTCTTGGTATGGAACACCAGGATGCGCTCCCATCGTACTCTGTGTTCTAACTCCCCATGAAGCTTTTTTTGCGCTAACACCCCATAATTCATCTGGTTTAATCTGCTGTTCCTTCCCCCTCGCCTCTGCTTCCCCCCTCCTCCCAACCAATGGGCTTAATGGCTCAGGATCTCAGTCTGCTACCCCTGTTGGTGGTAAGATTATAACGCTACTTCTTTTTACCCGCTCTCTTTATCTTTACTTCCTTTTCCCCTGTTGCTCTGACTCCCCTTTCCTTCACATGCACCCAGAAAGGTCACTTCAGTTCCTCCCACTCTGGCTGAGCATGCTGGGACTTGTAGGCACATACTGTTAACATGGCTGTTCAATGATCATGCTAAACACACTGCTTTGGGAGGCTCTTGTTTCTGGACTCTTATGTGTGCCTGGATGTAGCTGAAGTAAATTCTCCAGAGTGAGAGAGGCAAAGGGAGTTACACTCTGAAAGACCAATAAAGGGCCAGACCAATAATGATAATAAACTTTACTCATGTAGCACCTTGTATAAAAATGAAATGTAGCTTGAACTGCTTTACAAGACAAGATATTAAAAACAAAATAACAGATACATAAAGACAGGACACATTAAAGCAATAAAAGACAACACTAGCATCCTGGGAAAGTAAGAAGAAATAAGATCATAGATGAACCATGAAACAATGTAAAAGTAAAAGTTGAATTAATTAAATATATGATCTACCTAAGCAAATGGTTTGGAGCATACTCAGACGGGCAGTCTAAAAGATATGAAGGTGTTAGACCATTTTTAGTTTTTTTTTAGTAAAAGATGTGTAGAAACTTAAAAATGAACATGTTTGACTTGTAAAAAGCACCGTTGCCTTTCCCTAGTGGAATTCAGTTAGCCAGAAGACTTATCGTTTTTACTTAGTGCGCCATATTAACCTTAAGATTATGAAAATGTGAAGATAGGTTAGTTTAGTAAGAATCTTGTAGCAACTTTAAAATAGTTTAGCTGTTGGTCAAGTGTCAGCGTAGACTTTGTGAATCTGTAAATGTAAGTGGGAGATAGGAAAGGAGCGCTGGCTGGTAGAAGATCTCCAAGGGTCAGGTAGTTTCAAGTATTCCTCACATGATAAAACATATAAATTCAATATATTACCATCTGTTTTATATCAGTAAAGTTACACGTAGTTATTATATATTCTCAGAATATTCCCCCAAAATACCTGAACCATCCTTAGTTAGATTTTTCTTGTCATTCAGATGGATGTATTTAGTTCTGTGTCATTACGTAGTAGTACATAGAAAAATACTGTTCATGTGTTGAGTGTGTGTGATCTTAGTTTTTGTGTGTCCATGAGAGAGAGTGCAAGACAGTCTGTTCTTCTGCTCATGTTGAATGAGTTTAGGTCCAGCTTCATGTGTCAAGCACTGGAACTTGTTCCCCAAAAGTCTGTTCACTCACTTAATATTCAGCACTGCAGAGCAGCTTCTCCTCAACTGTTTGTCTTCCGGTTGATAGTAATGTGAGTTGTTGTAGAAAAAATACTCTGTGGGCTTTGCACTTGGAGAGAGGATGTCTTGGGGAGGAGAAATTGAGACTTCTGTTACCAGATGTTTTCATTTTGTAAGGAAAGTTTATATTATTCCCCTGTATCTTCAAAAAGACAAAAGCTGTAACATTGTCATCATGTTGTAAGAATGTCACTATTTATTTTGGTATTTATTTATATGAAAGATTTTGGTTCAACACATCAAACCTAAATTAATTTTACACTGTTAAATGCACTTTCTATTTATTGTGGTTTTCAACTATCTTTTCCCCAAGAATCCTCTTTCCATTGACATCGAACACTGTAAAGTTTGCTGTTAGATTCTGTCTATTTTTACGATACAAACTGTGTGTTACAACTTCTACCAAAAAGTGTGTGGAAACTTGTGCCACTAAGTGAAGGAGAGTAGCAGCTGTCTTTTTTTTTTTTTTTTTTTTTTTAATGAAGTCCTCACATCAGAGGGCGACTGGCAGAGTTTCTGTACAGCTTGCATTATGAAATGCCACATGTTGTGAGTATCGCTCTGACTTTACTTTCTCCTTCTCTCTTTGTCCTCTTCTTCCTCTGCGTCCTCTGAAGCCGGCAGTCGGAGTGGCTCCCCTGGTCGTGTGCTGACAAGTACGGCCCTGAGCACCATGAGCTCAGGGGCCCACAGGGTGCTGGCTGGGTCCACTGGGGACGGACACAGACGCAGCCGTATCCCCCGCAGCCAGGGCTGCTCCAGAGACTCTTCCCCCACTCGTCTGTCTGTTGGTAAGTAAACTTAAAATTAAAAGTAAAATTAAACTGTTTCATAAAAGGAAGCTTAAAAATCCCCACATTTTCGTTGTCCTTCCTTTTTGAATTGGGTTTGATTTCTTTCATTGATTACAATTTGCTGCATCAGTTTTATAACATCTACTCAAAGGTTAAATGATGGCTTGTTTTTATAACCTCATTTGACCAATGACTTATCTAAATGTTTGCCCTGGACACTCGATGATACCTTAAAAGCATCACATACAACCACATAAGCTCTTGGATCTCAACTCTTTTGTCCCTCCGATTCCCTGTCCACCTCTTCCTCCTCTGCTCCTCTCCCTGTCCTCCCTTTTCCCTTCTCCTTGCTTCTGTCCTCTAGCTCCTTCCAGCATTAGTTCCATCTACAACGGAGCGAGTAGAGGAGGTAAGGCTCCGATGTCGACCAGACCACCCTGCAATCACTCCCTCCACCTTAATCTATCTACTCTCATCCTCACTTTTCTCTCCTCATTTAAATCATCCCTCCATGCCTCATTCTTTATCTCCATCCATCACTACGAATCTCACAAACTCTCCCGCCGTCCGACTCCCTCCATCAAGCAATATACCTCCGCCTGATAGAGCCCATCTCGCTAACCTGTCTCTGACTTCATGGCTGTGTTGTTGTGGTGACGGGTGCCTGTGATCGGCAGATTTCCGCGCATTTTGAACATACCTCCTCCTTTTCTGCACTAACCTGTTAGTGGCCGATGAACGAACCTTCTCGCCGGATCGGCAAAACTTCATCAGGGCTTTGTAGGTCTTTTGTAGGCTGTGATTAACCCTGACTGGCTAATGAACAGAGCAATGAACGGTGAAGTTGATTGCAATGCTACTGGATGAAAACGCAGATCCTCCCCTCGCCCACACTCTCAAGTGTTCAATTCATCTCAAATCACTCCCTTTACTCTTCTGTGCGTGCCTGAGTGTATGTGTATATCACACTTTGTTTTATTTAAGTGTGAGTCCAGCAGTCTTGTCCTGTCAGGTGCATCTCATCTAGAGCTGAAGCAATTTAATGATGAGAAATCCTTCGTCACAAATAAGTCAATTAACACAACGCCTGCAGCAAGTCAGCTATTGCTAAAGTAATTTTTGACTGGAGCGCAGCAGCGGCTCCAGACCTATAAACAGAAATCTCTGTGGCTGAGTGATCAAGTTACACCATCAGTCAGCCAAATGTGTCATGAAGTTGAACCATTGCTCGGCCAGCCCAAGTGTTGCCGTTCCCCCCTTTGACCTGTTCTTATTTCACTATCTTATGACATTTTATAAATTAAATGACTAATCAGTTCATCAAAATGATATCAATAGATGAATCTATAATGAAAATAATTGCTAATTGCTGCCCTATTAAAGGAAATATTTGTTTGAAAATAATAATAATAATAATAATGAAAATGAGTGTTAGTTTCAGCCCTAATCTCAGTCTTCTGAGGTCAACAGGAAAATAAGTGTGAAAATAAGTATGTTGAGATGCTCCCTCAGGGCTGGTTGACCTGTGCTCATTTTCTCTCTTGTTTCTGTCAGTCTGTCACTCTGACCTCCATTGTCATATTTATGTCTTTATCCATGTCTCTTCTTCTTTCTCTTCTTATTCACCGCTCATGTTTGTCTTTCTACTTTGTCTTTTTGTGGTCTTCTTTATGTCCTTTCCCTTCGTGTTCTTAAAACCACTTTTCTTCCCTCTGCTGCTCTCTCTTTCCCTTGTTCCCCCTTTTCCTCTTTTCCACTGCTGCGGTGTGGCGTTGTAACCCCGGTGGTGTTAGCTCGGGGCAGTCGTATCCCTCGGCCCAGTATGAGTCAGGGCTGCAGCAGAGAGGCCAGCAGGGAGAGCAGCCGGGACACCAGCCCCGTACGCTCCTTCACACCACTTGGTGAGTAGCAGTAGTGGACCGACACCCAGGAGAGATGAGTTGTAAAATCAGGATGAGTAAGACGTCAAAGAAGAACAAAAAGCTTTCTTTTCTACGTAAAGTTGGCTCAAACATTAGAAACATAGACTTTAATTTTAATTCAGTATCTGAGGTTATCAAAGTTGAGGGTGATTAGACAAATCAAAAAACACTTGCATGTTTTTCAGCCTTTCTTTCTACTCTCACACCCTGCTCGATCAGTGCGAGGGTTGTGTGTGTTTGTCGTATGTGTGTGCGCGAATGTTAAACTCTGTACGTGTGTTTTAATTTTGGTTGCAGCACCGCGGAGCTACTCTCGCTCCACCGGAGCTCTCCACACACCTGATGCTTTTGGGGCTGCAGGTGAAGGCTGAGTACAACTATTTCTCTGTACCTCACCCACCCACTCCGCCTTGATTTTTGTTCGCTCCGTTTTCTTTTTGTTCTTTCGTGTCACGCATCCTCTCCTGTATTTTGTCAGCGTGTTTCTTTTCTTGTCCATCCGCCTCAGTTGTTTTTATTATTTTTTTATTTTTTTACATTCTGCTCCAGGATGTCGAACCTTCCTGTGGAATTGCATGCTTCCGCCCGTTCAGTTGCCAGTTGACAACCATTCTACCAGTTTCACCAGCGACCATTTGTTTTTCTTTATTTAGCTCTGCCCCTTCTTTTTGGGGACACCAATGCGTTCTCCTGCGTTTTATGTCAATCATCCTTTTTCCTCCCAGTGCCACCTGCAATGTCACCTAACAACTCATCACATCAACTTACAGAGTTGGCTCATGGGAGATGAAGCGTGTGTGGGTTGAGTAAATGTCAGAGAATGGATGATGGCAAGAGTGAGGTAATTGGATAGTGGATCCTCAGTGGACAAGTGAGAGACAGTTGATGAGTGGGGGAGAGAGTTGGCGAACTTTAACTTTTTATTTTGATGTTTTTTGTTTTTTTAACATGTGTCCCCTGATTTCCACCTGTCTGTCCTTTCTATCTTTCCGGCTGTCACTCTCTCTCTCCCCCCCAGGATCAGGTTTTGGCATCAGTCAGTCCAGTCGTCTCTCTTCTTCTGTCAGTGCCATGAGGGTCCTCAACACAGGCTCAGACGTAGAAGAGGCTCTCGCAGATGCACTGGTATAAAAACACATACACTACCCAAAACATAGACATAAAAAAACCCAAAAAAAACACACAGTAACTCTGTCCACATTCCAGTTAGCTGTCAGCATGTGCAGCTTACACTTCCTGGAATGTGTCTGTGTGTTAACTAACCCCTGGTTCTGCCTCTGTTTAACGCTGTCAGCTGTTGGGAGACATGCGGTCCAAGGTCAGCTTCTTCTCCTGCCTCTTACCTGTGTGTTATGTGTGTGTGTTCTGAAAGTGCATGTTTTCTTCCTAAGGCTTTTATTGCTCTTGTTTTAATTTCAGTTTAATTTCATGCCCTGTATGTTTTACCTGCAGAAGAAGCCGGCACGGCGGCGGTACGAGAACTACAGCATGTACTCTGATGACGACGCTAACAGTGACGCATCCAGCGCCTGTTCAGAAAGGTCCTATAGCTCCCGAAATGGAGGAGCCATCCCGACCTACATGAGACAGACAGAAGACGTGGCTGAGGTTAGCAACAAACGGCAGCGCAGCAGAAAACTCTGAACCAGACAGATATCAGGCCAAACTACAAGCTTCTCTTCAGGCAGCCTCCCCCACTGCTCACCTGTCTTTTTCTTGCCTGCTGTGGCTTTCAGAAAATGCTGTACTTCCAGTCATACTGCTGATTATATATTGCTGTACATATTACATAGTGTACATATTAAGTATTGTTACATACAATAATACATAGTTTGTTACTTATGAAAATTCTCCATTTTATAGCCATACAATGGTTCAGCCTTGCACAGACTTTAAGGATTTGCTCAATAAATTTGTCGTGTATCTACAGTGGTTAGACTTTAACTTCTCTTTTCAAAGAGAAGTTTGTTCACAAGTCACTACAAGCACTACAACTTTGCAGCGAGGACACTAGTGTCACTAATGCAGGAACTGGATCCCTGACATTTATGCAGTTTTTTTTATGCAAATATTCAGTTCCAGTTCAGCCCCATAAATGTACTGACTTATTGTTTCTTTCCCTTAAAAAACAGAAAGCCCTGTCATTTCTGTATCAGGTTCAATATTTTAATGTCATCACTTTGCTTGTGCCTGTATATAGAAGTCTCAACAGGCCTGTATGTGTATCTGTGTTTGTGGTTCTTTCAGGTGCTGAATCGCTGTGCCAGTGTCAACTGGTCTGAGAGGAAGGAGGGGCTGTTAGGCCTTCAGGCATTACTTAAGAACCAACGCACCCTCAGGTCAGTCATGCAAGAGGCAAATGTATCTTCACATTATAAATTGATTGTTGATTTATTTTTTAATCTTAATCTTTGTTTTTCTTCTACAGTCGGGTAGAGTTGAAGAGGCTGTGTGAAATCTTCACCAGGATGTTTGCAGACCCTCACAGTAAGGTATGAGTGCATGTAGCGCAAGTATTCACGCAAAGACACGCAGCACTCATTTACACTGTCATGGCACAATTCATCATTCACCCACTTTGATTTTACATTGGTTTTTTAATACTTTGTATTAAAATACTTTTATCCCACCATCCTTCACTGTACCGGATTCTGCCAAAACAATGAAATTGTTAAATCTGTTTGTTAGTACACGCACAGACACATATCGACAGTCACGGATGTTAAATGTAGTCACATGAATAAGTTTAGAGATAAAAGTCGGGATAAACGGGTTAAATTGTCTTCTACACAAACGTATAAACACACTCAAACATAAACACAGGCATGCACAGCGTGCAACAGACTGTTCTCTAACGGCATGCCACGCCTGAGTTTGCGTGTGACCTCACACTTTCCGCCGTCCTGTGGGATTGCTCTTGTCACTGTTCAGCAGCCAAACCGCTGGCTGTGCTCACTGTATTCACTGGCACTCCCCTTTCTTTCCCTCCATACCTGCAGTCTGAAGCGACAAAACACTGACCGCACATGTACTCACAGATGCACATAAACGTATACACACATGCGCACAAATGTTTGGGCTACCAGCTCTTCTCTCTGACTAACCAGCTGCGGTTCGCCTTCTCTTAACACTGCCACTTGTCTTTCGGCATTTTTGAGTGCCCGTCGCCTCACACATGTCGTAAGGTGTGTGAGCTTCTCCCCTTCCCCTCGTTTGACGTTTGACGATTTGATGAATTTCAGCGAGACTCCAGCAGGGTGTACGGCACGGCAGAATCCGGTATAAGCTCAGCCTCCTTCAAGGTACTGCATCTCGCCATGAATCTCTCTCCTGCCCTTACCTCTTTGTCCCACACTACTCCCACGTCTTCTTTCTCATCTCCCATGTTTCTCCACTTTGATTTGTTTTTACTAGTGTGCACACAACATCTCTTCAGATATTTCACTTCATGACTCTTACCTGGTTGAAGATACTTTAGTGTTTTTGCAGGTTTTGTGTTGAAAGTCAAGATTATGAATGTGCTCTCACAAGCTCGTTACATTCTTTGTCAGGATGCTAACAGATGTGTTTCTCTCTCCCCCATGCCACCCACCCTGGAACTCTCTGTAGAGAGTAAGTTTGGCCAGTCAGTGTTGCTGTACTTAAATTTTGTGTTTGAATGAAAATCTGCTTCATTAATCTGAGTGGGTAACCAGTTACAGGCAACAACATAACACTCACTAACCTACCTCACATGCTGTCCTGCTGAAATCAGTCACTGTCATGTGGAGATGGTCCCCACACAGCCCGATTGGTGTTAACTAATTCCTGTCAAGTTGTTTGCTGTCTCACTGTGGTTGTCTTATAATATTAATACTCTTATTAATTTGAGTGATTTAAGTCTAATTGGTGATTGGGAATGAAAGTGGGTTGCTGCAATGATGAATGAATAACCACTAACTTGACAATGGGAACTAATGCTGCTCTCCCAGTACACCTCTTCCAACTGAATAATCTATATTCTGTAAATGCAGAAGTACTTCTATGCATGCGTGTGCATGAAAAATGCGAATTGATCAGTGACTCATTCGCTGTGTATGACCCCAACAGTGTGTATGTGATTCTAGGTATTCAGCATGTTCCTGGAGACGCTGATAGACTTCATCCTGGTCCATAAGGACGACCTGCAAGACTGGTTGTTTGTCCTGCTCACACAGCTGCTGAAGAAGATGGGAGCTGACCTGCTGGGCTCCGTACAGGCCAAAGTTCAAAAAGCCCTGGATGTCACTCGGTGGGTGTCACACTCACCTACAGATGGACAATATGGCATATGCATTAGATCTGTATCTGACCCATGGGTGACATAAGTCTACACACGCAGTAAAAGAATGTTTGAGCATGGCAGTTCATTATTGATCCTCAGGAAAAGTATGTGTAACAAAATAATTTAAAGCTCAAAGATCAAACTCTCTAGCTTTTCTTGGCTTTCAGTCACAGCTCAGGAAGACTGAGATGTGTTTGAAAGCTCTGAAAAACTAGTTTACCATTAGATATTTGTTACATGTACAGTACTGTGCAAAAGTGAGGTTCATCTAAAAAAAAAAAAAATAACGCCTTCAATAGTTAGGCTGACTCCATGTCTTCATGTAACCCCAGACTGACTCAGTGATGTTGAGATCAGGGCTCTGTGGGGATCAGGCCATCTGTTGCAGCACTTCTTGTTCTTCTTGTCACTGAAGATAGTTCTCTATGAATCTGGCTGTGTGTTTTGGGTCATTGTCATGCTGCAGAATGAATCTGGGACCAATCAATCGTGATGAATCAAAACATCTGACGTGCCTGATACTTTTGCACAGTACTGTACATATAAATTAATAGATAGGCCTCTGAGGAGCAATGCTTCCTTCTCTCTCTTATATTTTTACACATAGAGACACATGGTAGTTTTTGCAAGAGAAAGGATGTTTTACCTCTGACTTTTGTAGTGATAAAGAAATGTATCTTAAACTGTCAAGACACTGGGTGAAGATCATTTTGCTCTGAGTTGTAGTCATGTACGCTCTGCAGCTATAATGTGGATTTCTGTTTTCACTTACAGAGAGTCTTTCCCCAATGACCTCCAGTTTACTATTCTCATGAGGTTTACTGTCGACCAGACACAGACGCCCAACCTCAAGGTAGATGACAACTTAATTTTGTGTGTGTGTGTGTGTGTGTGTGTGTGTGTGTGTGTGTTAGTTATATGAGAAAGAAAGCTGAGTGTGTTAAGGTTTGACTAAAGGAGGGGGTGGATGGGAAGGGTGGACGAAAGGCTGAAAATTCGGGGATGCTGTAACTATGGTAACTGCTGTACTGAAATGACCTCATACCTGCCCATGCTGGCTCCGCCTCCCAAACCCCACAAAACCCTGAGTCCTGGGCTGTGATTGGATAGCGATTGATCCAGCCACTCCACTGGCTTTTTGCTCTGCTACAGTGTGGACACTCCCTTCAAGCTCTTCTCCTCTAACTCCTTTTCCTTAACTCCTCCTCCCTCTTGCCTCACTTACCCTCTACCTTCACCTCCCCTCACTTTCTTCTAATTCATCCCTCACTCCTCCTCACTCCCCCTGACCCGTTCATCTGGCCACTCTTCCTCCTCCCACACCCTTTCCTGCTCGAGTTTTAACCGTATTCGTCAAACTTCCTTTCACTCCCTATCAGTCTGCTTCTCTCCCTTGCAACTACGCTTGGGCAATGAAAGGATGACATCAGCAACACAATTTTTACTGCCACAAATATAATTTTCCTCAAGATTATTATTAAAATTTTACTGATGGGTTGACCCTTCTTCAATTTAAGAGGAGGCTTGTTGTGACCATATATTATTCCTCTCAGTACTTTCATACTATCAGAAAGCATAGCTATGACTTACTCTGTGGCCCGAAGAAAAGCTTAATAGTCCAAAAATATTGTTCACTGTTAAAAGTCTCCGTTCACATCTCATCACAACACATCGCAGATGAGCAATATGACGATATATACTGAGACATGAGACAGTAGAAATATGTTTGCAGGTGATACTGCAAATCAATAAGGACAAATGCTTTGTGGCAATCCTGGATTTACAGGATTTTTTAGCAACATGACGAAGTAGCAGGTATTATCTGATATACTAGACTGTGCAGAGACCAACAATCCCATTTGAATGTCTTATCTATCAAAAGTGTCTCAATTAAATTTCCAGAAAATCATGAACTTTCCCATCATCCATGATAAAAGTGTTATGTAAACACTATATGGATGTTAACATTGAGCATTTCAGCAGTGAAGCAGTCATTATCCAGCCTGTAAACTGTTGCATGAAGCCTCATAAACCATCAGTTGATGTTGGCATACCAGGCATCACAGCACTTTGCTGCCATCATGTGGCCTTAACAATTGCATTGTGTATTTCCAGATTTTCTGAAAGATAAAATCTCATTCCTGCCCAAACCCACATTCCACTCATTTTCCTCCTCTGCATCATCCCTCCCTCTTCTTCCTTTTCTTTTCTTGTCTCCCCCTGCCCTTCCCTGTCTCTCTCCGTTGATTGACGCGGTGCTTCTCCTCTCTCTCTCTGAAGCCTGTATGGAGCTCGTGTTGCGGGCGAGGGCGAGGCAGGGGAGGGTCCGGGGTAAAATTGTTCCCCCCCAGAGCGCGCCGCCACGCCTGCTCTCTAGACGAGCAGGCCACAGCCTGGAGCCAGTCCTCCCAGGTCAGTGCGCTCCGGGGGGAGCAATTATATGGCGCGCACGATGCAGCTAAGTGATTTGGAGGAAGTTCTGGCCCTTTAGGTGCTTATGTAGAAAGACGGAGAAGGAGAAAGAGATTGAGGAAATTCAGGGCAGGAGTCAGTTGTTGTGGCGTTTGGGAGCCTGCGGTGAATGTTTGCATTTATTGGTTCCTTTGTTTCGTCATTTGTCATCACTTTTATGTTGGCTGATATGTTTTTCCACGTTGTAAAGCATGACCATGAATGCACTTTGATCTTCTCGCACTGATTCATCCGATCATTTGATTTTCAGACCTGCAAGAGATGCACAATCTGCTGTGGTTGTACATGCTGACTGTGGATGTTGGTGGTCACTTTTGTGTGCTTTTTTGTTTGTGTGTGTGGGTGTTATTACTTTTTACCTATTTTCAGGTGAATATTGGCCATGCAGTTTCTTTGTTTTCGACCAGGTTATCTAATGGTTTGCATAAATGTGTGTGTGTGTGTGTGTGTGTTTGTATTGCAGGTGAAGGTAGCCATTCTGAAGTACATCGAGACGCTGACGTTACAGATGGAGGCTCCAGACTTTGTGAACTCCAGTGAGACTCGGTTGGCCGTCTCCCGCATCATCACCTGGACTACTGAACCCAAGAGCTCTGATGTCAGAAAGGTACTGACACGTGCATCAGACATGGATTTGAGATTAAGATATTCTACATTTCCCGAATCAAAAGCCACTTTAAAACATTCCCATAGTTTATTCTCATCTCACTAGCATCACTGCTCTCTTTGGTTCACACAAGTCTTGTATTTTGTGTTTCCCAGGCAGCCCAGTCGGTGCTAATCGCCCTGTTCCAGCTGAACACCCCAGAGTTCACCATGCTGCTGGCAGCTCTGCCCAAAACCTTTCAGGACGGAGCCACCAAGCTGCTTCAAAACCATCTGAAGAACACTGGCAACGCTGCACAGGTAAATCACACACACTCCAACAGTGTTCACTGAAGGTTTTGTGTTACTAGTTGAGACGTACAAAATTGTTAATCATTATACTTAGACATTAATTTTATACTTCTTTCTGTCAACTTGTTTTGGTCACTTCCTCAGGCACCAATGGGCAGCCCTCTGACGCGCCACACCCCCCGATCTCCGGCCAGCTGGTCCAGCCCGGTCACTTCCCCCACCAACACCTCCCAGAACACCCCCTCACCAAGGTAACACACACATGTCTTAATCGCACATTCACTCACCAGGATCCATAAAAATGGGAAATCCATCTAACAATCATTGACAAATTAGAACGAATACAAGACAAGATGGGCACGTCAGTAAAAAAGAAACATCCACAAATGCTCATAATTGAAACTCAGTCTGCTCCAGCATCTTCATTTTTCTTCTTCTGTAACTACTCTCTCTAATTAACAATGTAAAAATTAATGTGAGGATGCACAATTATTCATATAATCAGAACTGTTTTTGTAGTTTGAAATAATCGGTTCCACTTATTGTATTTATCACAACCAGATTTAATCTAAATGTGTAGTGGAAAAACTGTGTTCCTCAAAAACTCACCTGACGTTAGACCACGTGAAGGAATATAACAATATAGTGAATGATATTCAGCAGGACAGTTTGGAAAAGCTGTAATTTTTCCTCATTTTTCCTGCATGTGTGCAGTGCTTTTGACTACGACACAGAAAACATGAACTCAGAAGACATCTACAGCTCGCTGAAAGGCGTCACTGAGGCGATTCAGAACTTCAGCGTCCGCAGCCAAGAGGACATGAATGAGCCAGTCCAACGGCGGGAAGGAGAGGAGGTGAGAAGAGCAGACAGAGGGGCGCTGCATGCGCTGATGTTTGCATGCATTTGCACAGTGTCAGTATGAGTCTGTATCAAGGCTGATATGGAACCGTGAGAGCTGTACTGAAATACTCATGGGTCAAAGGAAGTTTTTGTAATTATTAATAATGTGTTTTGTTGTAAGTAATATTTTATGACATTTTCTCACTTGAATGAGAACGAAAGTGAAACATTTACAGATGATTGCGTGAGCAGCCATTTGCATCAGCATCATGGTGTTGAGCAGTAGGAGTAAAAATTACCAAGGTGCCAATTTGTCAGAACACTGTGACAAATAAAAAAGAGAAGATGTGCTGAAAAAATTGGTAAACAAAGAGAAATCTTAATGTTCAGCCAGTTCTTAGAGTACAGCTCTGCTGTGAATATGAAACCTAATCAACTGTGACTCTGGACAATATTTCATGCAGTGTTATGCAACAGGGGCAGGGAACATTGTGCATCGACTTTGACACTGATTTATAGTGTATACTGATGGATCTATACACAGAGTCAGTGTTGCTGTAGCAGTGGAGTTTGACTGTGAGCTGTTCACACTTCATTGGTTTGTGATATCACATTTTGTTTAATACAATATGATGCTATTGTTTTGGTGCAATACTAAAACTGTTTTTTTTTAAATACCTTTTTTGAAAGGAGGGGGCTTCTAAATCCTTTTTGTAAAACACACTTTTCAAACAGCAGTGTTAAATCCTGTTTTAACACAAGTAGCCACATGACATTTGCAGCAGTATAGAATTACAGTAGTATAAAATTGTCAAAGTAATGATTTAAATATGTGTTCAAAGAATATGTAAACAAGATCTGACAAAGTATTCTCTGCCAAGTTCTGCTCCGTGACAGTTCTCGAAACTCGATGCTACGGTGACATTTTATTTCAAGCTGAAAATGTAACAGATTTTGATCTGAGACATTTTCCTGTTTTACAACATGTTTTCCAAGAGACTTACAAAAACTAAAACACACACAAACATGGGTACCAACATGTACTGTATGTCACCCTGTCATCTGATACTGTCCCACCACTTCCTTTGTAGCGTGGGAACTGAGAAGCACACATTAAGTGTTTATGGGACTGATGACTGTGAACTTTATCCTCTACAGCCACTAAGAAAACCCTGTTTATTGTTTGTTATGAACCTGGCTGCTGAAGATCAAGCTAAGAGGATTTTAAAAGAACCTTCCCATAATATTTTCATATGTGCTTATACTATGTTATTCAGTCCAAATTTATGACTTCAGGCGTCATGGAGGGTCTTATTGCAGTCCCTCCCAACAACCCTGACCCCTTCTAAAGGACATGGTGTTCTCTAGTAAAGAGGTGTGACCTCCTGACATTTACCCCATGAGATGGATCTGAAATCCAACCATCCCACGTGTCATCAGCCTGCCAATCACAGCACACCTGACTCATCAAACCACCACTCAGATATTAACATTTAGTGGTTTGGGTGTAAATATAAACAGAAACAAGAGCACCTTAAACATCCTCCCCCTCACCCTGCTGTTCTCTTAACTAACACTAATCACAGCAGGAGAACAACATGCTGGTCAGGAAAGAAAACCGAACCCAAGCTTTCATGACCATGTGCCTAAAGTGATCCAGATTAATTTATCAGAAAAATTAGACAGATTAAAAGATTCCTTTAGATCTTTTTACAACATCTGTGCCATCTGTACCACACCTGCACCGCTGCAAGTGAACTCTGGTTTGTCTGTGGGGTGGAAGCAAAACAGAACAACAACAGGATTATGTGATAGTAGATATGAGATTTTAGCATGAATTCAAATACTCAACTACTATTAAATCCATCTGCTGATCATGAACTGTCACGGAAGTGATATCCGAAGCTATAGACCTAATTGTGTGAGATGGTTTAGTGACCATGTGATTATACAGCATGCAGAGTGCTGTGATTTTTTCCCTGATACTTAATACAGTGAAATGGAGTTGAATTTCTATTTATATGGCCTAAAATCACAAACTATTAAAGTATTTGTATTTGTTTAATATGGATTTACACCTTCTGTTCGACCCTCAGTTCTCATGTACAGTATAAGATGCCTCTTTTTTGTCCTGTTTGTACTTGTTTGTTGTCATTTTTGTCAGATGACAACTAATAATTCTCATAATCATTTAATGTCTTTGAGCAGCAAAATACTGCATTAGTTGCTGTCAGTCAAGCAGAATAAATAAACTTTTTTGTTTTGATTTTGCTCCATGGGCTGATGACAAGTCTACAAAACTTGTATAATGAATTATTTGTCTGTTGACTTGTCAGTCCATATAACTTCATGTTAACACCTCTTGGTTTGCTTGTAAAAGAAAACGAACACGAAACGGACCAGAACCGAAAGGCATCTTTTATCTTTTTTCTTTGATTCAGAACAAATAGACTACAGGTGTGAAAATAAAGACCTTATAGACAAACACTCCCTGACATTAGATTATATGTCTTGTAGGGCGGCAGCGGGATAGACGGCAGAGTATCGGACCTGATGGACGGCGGGCGCATGGCTCTGGACAACAAGACATCCCTCCTCAACACCCCCCTTCTCTCCTCCAGCCCCCGAGGTGCCCGCGAACACTTCTCCGACTCTCCCTTTAAACACAGCCGCAAAGACACCAGCCTGGATGACTCTGAACATCTCACCGATGGTACTCTAACACATTATGACAGAAAAATACTCCGTACAACAAATACATATAATAAGAACAAAATACAATTACATGTTTTCTTGTCTATTAACAGATAGCAGCCTGGACCAGTCGGAGCTAGTGGCCGAGCTGCTGAAGGAGCTGTCCAATCACAATGAGCGTATAGAGGAGAGGAAGGCAGCGCTGTGTGAACTGTTGAAGCTGATTCGCGAAAACACCCTGCAGGTGTGGGATGAACATTTCAAAACCATCCTGCTGCTCCTGCTTGAGACAATGGGTGACAGAGAGGTAGCCACACTCACTTTGAGCCTGTAATAACACTGCACAAATAGGCCAAGCCCAAACCCTCTCTTTTAAACGTGAATCTTTTTCATTCTCCCAGCATGTGATCCGAACACTGGCTCTGCGGGTGCTGAGGGAGATTCTCAGCAAGCAGCCCTGGAGGTTCAAGAACTATGCAGAGCTCACCATCATGAAGGCCCTGGAGGCTCACAAAGACCCTCACAAGGAGGTACATTTACTAACACACACAAATCAGGTCACTTAAAAGCAGTTTTTATGATACAAGCATGAAGAGATGGAACTGTACTTTATATATGGATCGAAATATACAAAAACGTGTTCATCTGCTCCATGATCATCAAACAGTTACACTCACCAATTTCAGATTAGCACAGTTGAACAATAAAATGTGACCTCAACCCCATTCATTCATGAATGACATGAATATGATGTTTGACTGTGTTTCTGTAGGTGGTTCGAGCAGCAGAGGAGACAGCAGCCATGTTGGCATTGTCCATCAGTCCTGACCAGTGTATCAAGGTGTTGTGTCCCATCATCCAGTCAGCTGACTACCCCATCAACCTGGCTGCCATCAAGATGCAGACCAAAGTGGTGGAGAGGATTCCCAAAGAGGGTCTGATCAGCCTGCTGCCTGAGATAGTGCCAGGACTCATACAGGTAACACACACACACACACACACACACACACACACACACACAGCTCTGATGTTTAACACATAACTGTTAGTTTTGATGCTGAAAATAACTGATTCAGTCCAGTCCACGTATCCCCTAACCTCACACAACCCACACATTCATGCACAAATACTTTCTCTGACTCCTTTCTTCTGAACAAAGGCCTCTGCAGGTTTGTAACCTATTTTTTCTGGTTGAACAGGGTTATGACAACTCTGAGAGCAGTGTGAGGAAAGCCTGTGTGTTCTGCTTGGTGGCCATTCATGCAGTGATCGGAGAGGACCTCAAGCCGCACCTCAGCCAACTCTCCAGCAGCAAGGTGTAGTTTCCATTGTTACCATGTTACCATGAAGGAGCTGTTTGTTTCCTCTTTTTGTATTGAAACTTGCTTATTCTTTCTGAATTCAATCTGCTACTGTTGTTATTAATATATGTGACAGTAAAATGTTTAACAATATGCAAAACCATGAAAACATAAAAAAATAAACTATAGGAAGGTTTGTTGAATCAAAATTTATCAGCTGTAGATTCATCCCGACCTCCCGTACCATCCACAGCGAGACGTCAAAGTTAAGCAATAGTCATGTGACTTGGACATAGAGTTAAATATACCACATATGACAAAAACTTAGACACGGGTCAAAAAAAGTTTGCTTACACCTTGTGTGACCTCTTGTAACCGGTAGATACAAACATTCACACGTCCATCCTGTGTTCTGTTTTTCTGTCCGTAGCTGAAGCTGTTGAATCTGTACATCAAGCGTGCCCAGTCCGGCTCCAGCGGCAGTGAACCCCCAACTGAAGGCCTATAGGAGACACAGCGCCCTCCCACAGGGCAACCACAGAACTGCAACTCTGCCCACCAAACATAAAACATTTGTTCATGTGCTCACATCCACACAGACCGAGAACAAAACAGACATGCTAACACTCTTTGACAGGAGCAAACTGCTTTACATCTACACGTACGCTTGCACTCTGGACAGCAGAGTGACGCACACACACGCCTAGGTACACACAGTCCTTACACATTTACTGCCACACAGAAAGATGCGAGTTGCGGTGCAGAGGAGTGTTGTAGTTCTCCTGACACATCGCTGAGGACCCACCCTGATCTCAGACTGAACTGAACCCTTAAATTTACATTAAACATAAACACGCTCACATACAGTCACATACTACACCCAGGTTTAATCACTCAAGGATGAAGATATGAAATATCCGTCCTCTCCATTCTCCATTATATCTCGAACACAACAGTATCCCCTCTGAACATCATCCTGATGTCAACAGAAAGTGGTGCATCTGCATGGTTCTCATTTTCTGGGGGGTGGGGGGACAACGTTCATCAAACAGCGCTGAGACCAACAAACGGTGCCGTCTTTGTTTCCTTATTGAGCAGTGAGTAACTGAGGCCAGGTAGACAGGAATGTAAATTTGCACTGTGTCATAGTTTGAATTTATTTTACGCAATGAGGTTTTACTGCAGCAGTTTTTAACGTCTGGAGTTCTCTCTCTCTCTCGCACATGAACACACATGTTCTCTCTTTCAAAAAGGTGCTGATGAGCCGAAAAGGTACGACCAACCAACCCTGCACAGTACTAACGCGAGTCACAGTGGGTCATACCTGCTCATAGCAAATACAGAACATTGGCGGATTCTGAAGTACAGGAGGCGTTATGTGCTTGGCTATGCATGAGACTAAATTTAAAAAAATAACTTTTTATCTGGGTCCTATTGACAGTCAGAATAGTGTGACTGGGGTTTTAAATTAATGTGAAAAAGTCCGCCCCTTTCAGATAACTCCCATGTTGTCCTCCATTTCTCCCAGCTTATCTTGATCAGTCCACTTCTGGGCAACATTGAGAGGAAGATGGGTGCGTGCTGCTTACTACATGAAGTATGACAGGACATGGCTTATTATCACATAGTGGATATGTATCTATATATGATATTAAAATGGAATACCCAATAATGGTGTCATTTAGGAGAGTCGCCCGGGGGGGTGGGTGCACATGCGCACCTGTGCCCATCCTTGTTTTTATTTTTTCCCTCTTTCTCTCTCTCTGTTGCGCGTGCCGTAGTCTCTCTCTCTCTCACACTTATTTTTCTCTGCTGAGAAATTTGTAGAAATGTATTATTTACAGCTCTGAAAGAAAATTGTCATGTCACCCTTTTCTCCTCTTCATCGTGTCTTTCTTTCCTTCCTCTTGTAACATTCTAGTTTTCACTGTTGTGTTTCCTCTGTGCATTTACAAAGCTGTGCTTACAATAAAATAAAGAACTTGTACAGATAATGATCATCCCCGCCTCTGTGATTTTTGCAGTGGGAAAGAATCCCATGGTGAGAAGCGGCAATCAGAGCTGAAACAATTAGTCAGTCGACAGAAAATGAATCTGTTTTTATTATCCACAAATTGTTTAAGTAATTATTCGAGCAATAACACCAAACATTCTCTGGTCCCAGCCTCTCCAACATTGCCATTTTCTCCTCAGAGCAGAGAGCTCTGGCAAGAAAATGTGCAGGTGTTCACAGTATGTACCAGATGATAAGGTGGGTTAGTACAGACGTGGTGCAAAAGATAACATTTGTGTCTTATGCAACATAGCTATTTGAGAAGCCGGTGCTGAATGTCATGTATGCATCTGCTCTCTGGACTGTAAATTTAGGTACAGCTAAAGAGGGTCCCAGATACAGTACCAGTCTGACCTGTAAACCCCCTGACCTTCCTGCGGCCACCTCCTAACTGCCAAGTCCCAACTCTGTCCGCAAAACAATTCCCTTCTTAGGCAAAGGTATCGGTTATATTTAAGGAGTGGAGGATACATGGCTGGACATCCACAAGCTGTGTGGAGTGTAAGCAGTACATTTACTCAAATACTTAAGTACAGTTTTGATATACTTGTACTTACTAATTTAGTCATGCCATTTAATATTGCATCATACTTCTCCACAAAATTACCTCCAGCTGCAACAGAAATATGCTACATACTGAAGTATCAGTAATAATCAAATTATATAACAATGCAGTCTTAGTACTTTCACTTTTGAGTACAATTTGCTGACAGTATTTTTAAGATGCAAGATGTTCAGTAAAAAAAATTGCTACTTGTCTAATGCCATTCTTAAAACGACAAATTAACTAATAAGGGAATTGTCCTTGTAAGAAATTAATTGTAGGTTATTCAGCTAGATTTTTGGCCCATTATGTTTGAGCTTTACTATGTTTTGCACTAAAGTGTATGTTGACGTCTATATGCTGAACTGTGAGACAGGGGGACATGAATTGAGCCGTGAGGCGGGTCTTTCCCCTTGAGCCAAAATAGCGTGTATACCCTGCACGGAAAAACTTCGCCACCAAGAGTCTTGACAGTGCGCAACGTCCAGTGTCCCGACAGGTGGATAATTATTGACTAGGGGACACACAGCAAGTCTGCACCCAACTCCAGTAGACTGGACTGCTCTTCTTTTCGACACTGACCTTAATCAGACATGAGTTCTCGTTTGGGCCTCCTCGGTACCGGGCTGAGTCGTGTTTATTTGCAGCAGGAGTGAGGCGTACTACACCGACAGCTGTTGTGGGACACGATGTTGTTTTGGCAGTCTTACACTGAAAACTTCCGAGCTCCCGTTCAGAGACACGGCGACAGCAGTTATACACGGTATGACCCTCACAAGCCAGAAAGTGAAATGTTTGAATAGTTTGTGTGTCTTATATTCGCTGTACTACATAATAATGAATAACTACATTCTTTATTACTTATTTTAACTGACCCGATGAGCCTTTAATTTCGTGTGTTATGCAAGTGTGAAAAACGGGGGGGGGGTCTGAACATGAAGACACTCACTACTATCACAGTGCCGATCTTTGTTGACAGAGATGACTTTGTAGATATATCATTATAGTTTCTGGAGACACGGCACAGCTACAGTTGGACACAATGACGGCAGCTCGGAGGTCTCTGATTGGCTAATCCCCTTGCGCTGGACACAGTAGGCGGCCTCTGATTGGCTGAGCGCCGTCCTGGCATTCTTCCTGAGGCTGGCGGTGGCAGCCCCGCAGGCTTCACAGACCGACAGTCTGTACGCTGAGGGAGCCATGTTGATGCCTGGTTTTGTGTCAACCGCTGCACTTTGGATGGTTAAAGGACTGCACCTCAAGGACTGGGAGCCTTAGCGGTGATTCCTGCTCCGCGATGAGAAGAGGAGAGCGGGCTGGGATGGTACAGGGAGCGCCAGAAGAGAGCAGCTCTTAGGTCACCGGACACCACACAGTTGATTCAGAACCAGTGAAGTTGATGCTAGTTAGCTTGTTAGCTAGGTAGCAACAGCTGTGCGGACGCTGCGTGGGATGCGGCGTGTAGACTGAAACAATACCACCTTCTCTGCTTGTTGCATTTTGTTGAGCTAACGTTAGCCAGCCTGCTTGAAGACTCCGTGCCTGGGGTAACAACGGCGCTGCTGAATTCATGCTAGTCTGCTTCAAGTTACCTTTGTGAAGCTAGCTAGCTCTTAGCTAACGTTAGCATGCTGACAATCAGCTCGCATCTTCAGTCACGACTAACATTTCTTAGCTGAGAGTATCCTAACTTACCGCTACTTTCAGACAGTCTGCCAGTTGTGGAGCAGCGTTTTGCGCGATAAAAGCCTCTCGAAACCCTGAGTGGAGATATGGCGATACACCCAGTCTCTGTGGAAAGCTACCAGTTCGCCTGCCCAGCTTGCCAAGGAGCGGCTAACGGGCTAGCAGCATAACTTTCCTCTCACGGCGTCACCCAGAAGCTGCAGAGCCCACTTCCTCGCTAGCCGACCTCTCATACCTGAAGCAAGCTGGCGGCCCTCCAAGTAGAAGCCGAGGACAAGGAGCTGGGGCCAATGGCCTGGGTGCTGAAGATGGACGACGCCACCATCGAGTCGGGGCTGGTGCACGACTTCGATGCCAGCCTGTCCGGCATCGGACAGGAGCTGGGGGCTGGAGCCTACAGCATGAGGTCAGAGACGAGAATCAACACGCCAAGCCCCAGCTACCTAGCTCAGTCGTGGGTCGAGAGAGAGAACAACAAACACTCTTACTGGAAGTGTTAACATTACATCCCCCTGTCTATGTGTGTTATTCCATTTGTACTGGCTGTGATGGCTTCTCTTTGTTTCTGGATTTGTAGTAGGGCAGTCACTGCAGGGTGCCACGATCAGGGACAAAGATTAATTTCTCAATATCCCACACAAAAGCAAAGGAAAGACACGTGTTATACTGTGAGGGACAAAGATTTTATACCAGTTCATTCTGTTGCTCAGATAAGTGTGTGTGTGTGTTTCAGCCAAACAGAGACCTACACTTTGTGTTAATTTCAAGATAACACTGAGGAAGTCTGCAGGAAAGGCCCTGGTTTGGTCTCTCACACTGCAGAATAGGTCTGTGTGTAGAGTAGTGATGTGTGGAAACAAAAGGTTGTGTATTGTTTCAGAGGTGGTGGCTCTGACTTAAGTCTTTTTGATCTAAAACCGTTAATAGACTTGAAGGTGTGAGCGGCCAAAGCTTCAGCACGTCTTCCCTCACACCTTCATCTTAGGACAAACCAGGTCTTAATTTCCTTTTTATGAAATCAAATCATCCATTCCCTGCTACAGAGATAATGTAACAAACACTGGGCAGCTTTGATGATTATGAATATTTAGTCTGAATCGTTTAGCTCAGTTTTTATGATTTCACACTAACATTTCTTTATCTCATGATGTTTTCTTTCTAAGATAGAGTGACACAACCAGTGTGTCATTGTAGCTGATACCCCTGGGAATTGAACGACAGTACATTTGACCAAAGTGTACCCATAGGAACAAGTATAGAGTGTCAAATATTGAGAGTTTGTTTGAATGCTTGGGTAGATTTTTATGCTTGTTTACTTACTCTTTTATCAGATATTTCTTGTCTAAGTTCTTTACTTTACACTGGTGCCTTCACTGAACGGTTTGGCAACTGTCTCACAACAGGGTCCATGATTAACTTGCTGTTTAGGCATTTTTGATTAAATCACAATCTTCCTCAGTGACACATGACGTTCAAATTACCATTTTTGAAGGATGTTGAAACATGTTTTATAGTCCCCAGTCTATGATATTAAAACAAGTATTGCTTTGGTGTCAATACAACACATTTGTGCTGAAATGTAACATTTTCAGATGATACCTTTAGTTGCTACACACACAGTCTTTGTCTCTATAATACTAATAATAATAATAATAATAATAATACATTTTATTTAAAGGCGCCTTTCTTGGCACTCAAGGACATACAGTAATTGCAGGGAATAGTTTGCAGTCCAGTAACAAATGTTCATCCCCAGTGTCAACTGTGTACTCCAGTGTCACATGGATATTGTACCAGGTTCTGGTCATTCAGGTGATTCCAACATTTTTTCCCCAAACATGGCGTCTCATTAATGAGGGAATCACTGTTTAGTAAAGACAACTTGTGAAGGGGGAATCAACGTTTCCTGTGTCTATCTTTCTTAAGGGAGTGAAAGGAGGAGTCTGTTGGCATCAGACTAGTATTTGTGTAAACCACCTGTTTAATTAGTAACTCTTGGTATGTGTGGACTATGTTTTGTAATAGGTCATGGGAGGTCATGACATTTGTGTGACGAAAGCAAGAAGCTCTCAGTGCATGAATGTGTCTTATCAACAGCCTCCTTGGCCATCTGCTTTTAGTGTGCGTTTATCTGAGTGTGACGTAGGTGTGTGCCAGTCTCTTATGGGAGAAAGCAAGTTTACCAATACTCAGATCATGGGTTGCATGTGTTTCAATTAGTAAGAACTGTGTGTGATATTGCTGTCAGTGGCTGCAGGAGTAGTGCTATCTGTGGTGTTGGGATGGGTTGTGGGGCATGTTTGGAGTCAGCAGCTGGTAGGAACAGAATGTCTCCGTGTGTTTCAGTGGAGCCAGGTCCTCAGATTTCAGGAAGCAGATGTAGTTTTCCTGGGCAGCAGGGCTTAACAGGGCTGTGGCACCCAGACTGGCATCGTCTGGGCAAAGAAAATACACAGTGATTGAGAGAAAGTGATTTTGAGATAGAAATCTAGCAGGCTCCAGTTTGGAAGACTGTTGTTTGGTGGAAGGTGCCGCAGGAATGTCTTGAAATTATCAGGTTGTTTTTTGGTGTTTGTGTCTTGTTTGCTTCGGTTTTTTTAGGTTTTGCTCGGGTGTAGAGAAGCATCATGACTTGCTAAAAAGTTTTCCAGGTAATGAGATGCCATGATCTGTATTTCTTTGCATGGCACAGGCACTGAGATCTACACACAGACACACTCCTGTTCACTGTGCCCCCGTTGACACTCCTGCAGCATTTGTCAGGGTGAGCTGAGGACGGGTTGGTTGTCTAGAGTGGCTGCCAAGTGTGAGAGATAGTATGTGTCAGCAGCTCAGGCTATCTCTGGGTGTTTTTGTTCATTTATCCTGCAGCTGCCTCATGCATACATAATAAGAGAGCCATTTGATCGATGGAGAGTCTTCGTCACTTATTCTAAAATAAGCCAATCCATTTAATAATTCCACACTATGAAGAGGTGAAGTATTGTCTTACTGAAAGTGGTGCATGCAACAGTTTCAAAGGCACAAACCATTTGTTGTGTTTTGTGGAGATGATTGTGGAACAACAGTCCCACATGGTGTTAAGGTTTTTTTAATAAAATCTTTAAACTTTGAGTCAACTTCAGACACAAAGCAACTGAAAAAAGTGACAGGCCAAAATCAAGGAAATTTCACAAAATAAAGTTCAACATGGAAAAACTTTTTTTCATTCTAAGGGATTGTTTTTTTTCCCTGCTTGCCCCTCCCACATCATATCTATACTGACTTTCTGTTTGCATTTCTTCTCTCTGTCTCTCAGCGATGTGCTGGCTCTGCCAATCTTTAAGCAGGAGGACTCCAGCCTTCCTACCGAAAACGAGACCAAAAATCCCCCATTCCAGTATGTGCTGTGTGCCGCCACCTCGCCTGCTGTCAAGCTGCATGACGAGACGCTCACATACCTAAACCAAGGTGAGACAGACAATACAGTTCATGCATTCAAGGGTCTTGGTTGTGCTTTACCTGCTTTTGTTCTGTTTTTTTTTTTTTTTGTTAAGTAACTAAATTTTTCTACTTAGGCTACAAAACTGCACATGAAGACGATGGTATTTGATCTGGTTTGTTCACACACAGCCATCATTTAACATCACTACATAATTACCAATTATTGATCAAAGTTCACATGGAATTAAAGGATTTAAAAGAATTGATAGATAAAAATTGAATTTTCCAATGTGAATTATGCAGAAGTGATAGTGCAGCTAAAATGGTGGGAAGTGTCTGCATGTTGTGTCAAACACCAGATATACCATCACAGTGGTCTCAACATCTGCTTATAAAGGCTGCCTCACTAAAACATAAGTTGAGTATTTTATAATCATCTGAGCGGAAGAAGTCAGAGAAGATGAAGGACATTTTACTAAGTAACAAGCCTGGGTCTATACTTAGGTTGGGCTCCCCAAAAAGTACCTGCTCAGGTGGCATTACTTCCAATGGCCCAGAAATCAGGGTGGAGTTATGGCAGATGTTTTTTAAAGCCAACAAAACTCAACAGCAAGCCAAGTTTACTGTTGCAAAATCTTTTTTGTTCCCAGAAGTTTGATAAGTTAAAAGAAAGGTAATGGCCAGATAGACAAGAAAGTCCACAAGTTGTTGAGCATTTTATCAAAGGAGGAGACATCGTGGAAACACAGAAAGAATTGCACTGAAGAAACTTATCTCTTTTTATAGTTCTTGCATTTTAGTCACTGAGACAGTTTGGTGGAAAAAGGGCCTTTTGTCTTCAGTCTCTTCTAAATTACATAATAAACAAAGCCTGTACTCTTTGGGAAGACTCTTAAAATACAAGTAATATATACATTCACCCTTTCATCGGGTTTTCTCTCTCTCAGGCCAGTCTTACGAGGTGCGTATGTTGGACAACAGGAAGGCAGGGGAGTTACCAGAGCTCAACAACAAAATGGTTAAGGTGAGAGGATCCTCTCAGCTGGAAGACAGACTTTAACTTATTATATCAAGTACACTTTGTACTCACATTGTGTGTCTCTGTGTGTAGAGCATAGTGCGAGTGGTGTTTCATGACCGCCGGCTACAGTACACAGAGCACCAGCAGCTGGAGGGCTGGAAGTGGAATCGTCCTGGCGACCGTCTCCTTGACATCGGTAATGACGCCTGGCGAGAAATGTTTACTTTAATCATCCTGTGTGCGATTTGGAGTTCAAATTTCTGCATGTATCTGTGTGTGAGACAGATATCCCCATGTCAGTGGGCATTGTGGAGCCGAAGACTCACCCCTCCCAGCTCAATGCTGCTGAGTTCCTGTGGGACATGAACAAAAGGACTTCTGTTTTTGTGCAGGTAAAACATACACACACACACACACACACACACACACATCCTCACTCACACAAACCACACACACAGGTCTCTTTTGTGCCATCTGTTGGGCGTGCCACTGAATTTCCACTTCAAACACATATTTTGATCACACTCTTACCCTTGTCTCCCGCCTGTCTGCAGGTGCACTGCATCAGTACAGAGTTCACTCCCAGGAAACATGGTGGGGAGAAGGGTGTCCCTTTCAGAATCCAGATCGACACGTTCGCCCAGGGAGACAGTGGAGAGTACACAGAGCACCTCCACTCTGCCTCCTGCCAAATCAAAGTCTTTAAGGTACACACTCATTCTCAGGAGGGGAAATGTTTCCACTGACTGAAATTATGTTGACATTCCTTACCACCTCATGTGTTGGCCCTCACAGAAATGAAATCTCCCCTTCCTTTTCTGGTCTCTTCTTCTTTGGTTCCTGTTTAGCCAAAGGGGGCGGACCGTAAGCAAAAGACAGACAGGGAGAAGATGGAGAAACGTACAGCTCAAGAGAAAGAAAAGTACCAGCCCTCTTACGATACCACTATCCTGTCAGAGGTCAGTATGCAGCTGCAATGGACTGCCAGGCTTTACAGCTATGAGGCTTTTGCACTAACAAGACAATACTAATAACACACATCCAGGTTCAGTTTTTATTCTATCCATGTTAAATATATGCACCAGTGAAAAGTATTTAATGTATAAGCAGCCCACCACATGGGTAATTTCAGGTAAAGGACCATCCTGGTGTTTTAGCCCATGTGCAACAAGACTACATCAATGACAACCTTTTTTCTCAAATATGTATTAATAACTTAAATTTCTGAAAGTTTTTCTTTCCCTACCATCTGGACAGCGATTATCTGCTTCTTACAATTATTTTCTCAGAGCCCATGTTACCGTGCTCAGAATGCTTGTTTTGTTTGGACAATATTAAAAAAAGAAAAACCCTCAAAGATAATCAGTTTACATCAATATAAAACGGAGAGAAAAGCAATAAATCCTCACGACTAGAAAGCTGGGTCCAGAGATTTTGAGGTATTTTTTCTTGATAATTGACACTAGCAAATTATTATCCATTATCCAAATTGTTGCCTGTTATTTTTCTGCCAACCAACTATTGAATTAATCCATTTTGACAATTGAACCTTGGAAGAAAACTACCGAACAGCAGTCATTTTAATACAATGAGCCACCTTCTTTCTTTGCCTTTTTTTTCTTGTTATTTTTGACTTTTACTTTTTTTCCCACCAGAACTTACAGCTCTTGAATTGAAATGCTTTTTGGCAACTGACACACAGATGTTCAATGGCACAGTGACACATCAATTAAACACTGCAGAAGAAGTCTTAAATAGAGACAATACTTCAACAACAAAAACATTCAGGTCGAGAGATTGTTCACAGTGATGGATTACCTGTGTCAAGCAAGTCTCTGTAAATCTGTTTTAATGCTGTTGTGACATGAACTGAAGTGACTGCTTGGAAAATTAAATGGTGACTGGTGTATAGTACCAGATGATTAACAGGGTTTCCCCAAGTCAATTTTCTGCAGAGATCGTAAGCCACTTAAATCTTGATACACCATCTAGTGATCTGTTAAGTTAGAAGTTAATGACGTAAACAATAGACAGACCTTTTAAATATATGGCATTTGTTGTGTGAAAAGGCATCTCTGCTCTTTTTCAATGAAGCCAATTTTTTTTTTTATTTCATAAAAGGACACATGATGTCTAACACATGATGTTAGCAGAGATGAAGTAAAGGGGCTAAAAAAAACTTAGGTATAGGTTATAATGTTGGTGCCCAAGCAGTGATTTTTACATTTTATATACTTGTGCCACACCAAGATGTCTCTCAGATTATTCACTCAGTGATGGAGTGTGTTTCCTGGAGTTATTGGTTGTGTTTTTGTGTTGGTCGCTGGCTGGCTAACCTCCTGCTGTGTGTCTGTATGTAGACGAGGCTTGAACCCATCATAGAGGATGCGGGTGACCACGAGCTGAAAAAGTCCAGCAAGCGGACACTTCCCGCTGACTGTGGCGACTCCCTGGCCAAGAGAGGCAGTGTAAGCATCCTGCTCTCCTCTCCTCCAATCCTCTTCCCCATCACTCCATCCACAGCCTTAAGCTTGTTTACACGAGACCCTCATCAGCTGGGAAAGGGATGTATTTGACATGAGGTGGGGTGGAGAATTTTCTTCAACCCTTGAGCTCTTGTTTCTGGGTAGCTGGAGTTGGCCTTCAGTGATCATTAAACTAATAAGTATGTTACCTCTATGTGAGGTTTTGGTTTAATTGAGTATTTAGATGTACATGTCTTTCCTTTAGTGCTCCCCATGGCCAGACAATGCCTACGTCAGCACCAACCAGGCAGCTACTCCCTCCTTCGCCTCAACCCCACTGTCCACCTACACAACCTCCTCAGTACCGGACAGGTAAGTGTGTGTGTGTGTGTGTGTGTGTGTGTGTGTGTGTGTGTGTGTGTGTGCGCGCTTGTTCAGTTGTGTCTTTGTCTGATGTGTGTGTTGGGTTCAACTCTCTTATTTGTCATCTCTTGTTTTGTTTTCTAGTGACTCGTCCTCTCCCAATCACCAGGCAGACCCTGGCAGCCATGGCAACTTGGAGGTTGGTCTGCACTCTATGCACCTGTATGAACCAGCGGAAAAGTTAAAGAAAAAAACATAATGACATGTCACAGTAGGAAAAGCACAGGTGTATATATTGAAATGTCCATGTGGCCTAGACATTGAAACTAAAGTGAGCGGTGTCAGTTTTATGTAATGTTGCTGGTATGATGTCAGCATGACTCTCAACAGATGTTTCCCTGTCTATTTTTGCTGGGAACAACACACGTCAAGTGAGACGCAGAATCTCTAGATCGCATGAGGCGTGGGACGCCAAACATTAGCTGTTTACTAGCTGTTTTACCACTAACTTGTTAAAACAAAATAAGCAACTTTATAACATCACTTTAAGTTTAGGTCATGTGAGATGGGAAATTTTGGGTTAGGGTTTTTTTTGACATTTTATTTAGTAAACAGTTCATCAGAAATAATGTAATTCAGTGGCAGAGGAAAAGAACCACTAGATGCAGACCTAGTTACATCAGCCATGAGTAGGATACTGTTTGATGTGATTGCTGAATATGAGTGCGGAAAATAAAACTGGGATCTATGTGTTGACGTCCTCAGTGTCCCTGTCCTCCTCTACAGCAGCTGAGCCCCACTGCGTCCATACAGGACGCACAGAAGTGGCTGCTGAAAAACCGCTTCAGCTCCTACACAAGGCTCTTCTCTCACTTCTCAGGTACACACACACACACACAATACAACACACATGCATAGTGATAGCAGCAGCAGTCAACTGAGTGTTCCTCTTCTTCTTGTGTGTCTTCTTTGCGTAGGTTCTGATTTGTTGAAGCTAACCAGGGACGACCTCGTCCAGATTTGTGGGCCAGCAGATGGGATCAGACTCTTCAATGCACTTAAATCCAGGTGTGTGTGTGTGTGTCAGTGCTAGTGTCAGTTTCTGTGGTTATATATCTGTAATAGCAACAACATGCTAGTGTTTTCCCACTGAATTTTATTTTCTGTGTGTGTGTGTACGCGCCTGTGTAGGTCGGTGTGTCCCAGGTTGACAGTGTATGTCTGTCAGGAGTCCCCTCGGGAGAGCCCCCTGCTGGAGAGACACAGCACCAATGAAAATGGAGACCACAGCATCTCCTCTAGTTTACGCGGTACAGATAGAAACTCTGTGTGTAACAGCATGTATCATTCTTAGTCCTTGGTATAACGAGTAGAAGTGGCATGTGAACGGTCTGAATTTAAAACCTGTTTCTGTTTGTGTGCAGTGTACCACGCTCTGTACCTAGAGGAGCTGACAGCTGCAGAATTGATCCGCAAGATGGCGTGTGTGTGCAGCCTTCCAGTGGGAAAAATCAACCAGGTGTACAGACAGGGTCCTACAGGCATACACATCCTGCTTAGTGACCAGGTACCAACACACAAACACACGGGCTCTTTGCCTCTCAATTAGCAATTTAATACAGTATCACACTCTCATCTGTGAAGGGCTCTTTATTAAGAGGGATGGTATAATTAAAAGGGTAAACGGGGATACTCTCCTCTTTAAGCAGGAAAAAGCATCAACATGGATACTGAATGACTCACTCAGCTTTGGGATACAGTTTGTGTTGTTTGCTTGTAAATGTGTTATATTCACAAAGATATGAGCTTATTCTCCAAATAGATTGTAGATTAGTATTTTTTTGTTTTTATATATAGATTTAATGCACTCAATATAATATGTTGGCTTTCAGACAAAATAAGTGACAGACTGCTTTTTCTTTTTTATTTTAACTACACTACACCTCAGTCGATGACTCGTTTAAATTTTTCAGCTCTCAAATATTGATATTAGTATCTGCCTAAGAAATTCAGCCTTGGTCTTGCTATAATCCGCATAAATGCAGAATCGAGCTGAAGTGGACGAGGCCAGAGTAAATGGCAGGACCGATATCGAGACTCAGTGTCACTCTGTGAAGAGGAAGAAATAAACTGTGTGTCACTATTTTGTGTGGTATCTGACCAAGAACAACATCTCTATTGTCTGTAGCGTCACTTATTTGCATGTAATTTACAGTCCTCTATCGTACACCTACTGCGTTGTTTATGCTTTCATTAAGCCCTCTCTTGACTCAGCCTGTCATGTCAGTGACCTCTCAAACACCAAAAAAAAAAACATTATCTGCAAGTTGACAGGGATGTTAAAGGAGCTGCAACATTTCAGGTTGTCCCTTTTTGTTATTTCCAGATGGTTTACAACTTACCTGACGAGAGCTGTTTTTTGATCAGCACTGTCAAAGGTGAGCTCATGATGCTTCTGACTCTTAACATTGTACTTTGGCTTGAAATGCAGTTTGAAGGATCTAATGTACTTCTTGTCACTCTTCTTTCTCCTCCAGATGAATTGGGCGAAGGACTCCATCTAATCCTGAAGTAGTGATGAGGACAGATGGCATCACTAATACTCCACCCTCTGTTTTGGAGCAGAAGCCTCCCTCTGTCCCTTTCTGCCTGCCTCTACTCTTTCCTTCTACTTCTCCCTCTCTCTCTCTAAACGATCGCTCGATGGAAAGCAGAGAGACTGCGTTAAAGCCATGTAAATGTTAGAATCTGACATGGGTGCGTCCACTGTTTCATATTGAAAACACTATTAACGGAGGAGATTAGTTAAAGGAGGAGAGACTGGGGGAGATATAGGGTTAGGGGAAAGATAATTATCTTCTATGTATTTTGGTTTTTATTTTATTTTTTGTCTTTTATATGGTTTTTGTGTGGAGAAGGGAGGGGGGAGGCTCCAGGAGAGAGGGGAGAGTATGATCTGGCTGGCAGGAGACGGAAAGAAAGCAGAGTTTCCTTATTGCTCGTTGCCCTTCCTACACAACGCGCACAACCAGCATTAGGCCAGTATTTGATAACCTGTACTGCTGAACAGCATGCGATCTCAACATACTAACTTGCTTAAAGGAGAATCCCAACTTACTCTGCTTGTTTAACATTCTCTCGGGGTTGTCGTAGTAAACCATTTATTGATCAGCTGAGCTTGGCAACCCCTGAAATATCCAGGCTAAATTTGTGGAAGTGGCGTCAACTTTTGTGGATGTTAACACCAACATTCAATTTTTTTTTTTTTTTTCTTGGACTTTGTCAAATGGACTGATTTCATTGACTCTTGTCACATAGTCGCCCTATGTGATTTTAGACTTCCAGCCATATCTCTGTCTGTTGACATGACGTCACACTCAGCTCAACTCTCTTAATGTACATCCTGTCTGGCCTGCGCTTTTACTGTTTTTAGTTGATGCTTTATTTATGGATAAGCTGTTTCTATTGCTCTCATTGACTTAAATTGTTTCTGGTGCCATATTGGCTTTTTAGCTCAATCTTTTACTCGCATTCACACACACAGAGCACATACACCTCCTCTTTGACTCCTCTGCTTTCTGTGCTGACTAAAACACTGGTTTATTGGAGTGGGGGTTTACACCTCCTGTGATTTTGGCCGTAAATGTGCAGAAAAAGAGGAACAAACCTCAGTAGAAGACTGCCATGCAGAGCAGTAACGCCTATCCAAAAACCTACTATAATGTGGACCAAACGGGTTTCAGATTGATAGGCATTTTTTTGAAGAAAAGCCTCACATGAAAGCATTAAAAGAATTGGTCATAAGGTGAATAAAACCCTCATGTAGTGGAGCTGCTTGTGTGCTGCTTGTACAGAGTAATAAACCCTCCATTCCAGGATGTGCTCTCCAAGAAACAACCCATCATGCAGCAGGCTGGCAAAAAAGCATCAGTGTTGTAGCCTGGTTTCAATAGTCTTGATCCTGTAGACTAGAAAATCACGGCAGCTCCACAGCCATCTTCAGACTCTTGTGTTTTTAATGTAGCTGAACACAGGAAGTACAGGTCATGTGTTTTGAGTGCCCTTACTTTGAAAGGTGACAGGAAACCTCACACAGGTCGGGGAGTAGCAGGGAGGCACTGTTGGTTTAGTTGACCCCCTCACTTTTGGTACACGATGTCTGGCAATGTTGAAGTGCACAGTTTGCACGCCTCTAAGTGTCAGAATGTGTGTGTGTGTGAGTGTGTGCGTGTGTGTGCATGTGTATCATTTTTCGTTCTTACAAAGAAAACTTAATCATGTCAGTAGTTGTCATAAACCTTTTTCCTGTTGGTATAATGAAACTGTGTTTAGCTTGCTGTTTAGTAAAGAGCATGTGGAAGACAGGGAAGGGGAGGGAAGGATAGTTTGGTCCTTGGTGAGTGTAACCCCTCCTTCTTTTTCCAGATGTTAGAGACCAAGCCTGCACTGAAAAATCACAAAAACTAAAGCTTGATGTGTAGTCAGTAGTCCTACAGCCACACCCTCTTCTTATCCACCTAATGAGTAGGAGAACAGAAAAAAGAATGTTGAGACTAAAAAGCATCGGTTTTCGTCTCACCGTGCGCCAGAGCCAGAACTCTTGTGGTGTTTACAAGGACGTGATTACCACAGCTCAGTAAACTGTGTTCATCAACTTCAAAAATGAGTGAGAATAGAGTGGATGTGATACCAAGTCAGGCAAACTCTGGCGAGCAGTTGTGATCCCCTGACGGCCTGACCAATCGTCTGTCTGTGAGTGTGTGAGAGAGTGTGAGCAGGAGAGGTGACCACTGTTTATGTACAGCCTAATGTCAATGATGATGCTTCTGATGTGCACAGTATGGTATGCTGGAGATGTACACAACCACATGTGCTGGGAATAAATGATTTCATAACTTTATCTGGTGTCTTGTTGCATTATTAGAGAAAATATTTTACAAGAAGCTAATTTATGATACTAAAGCTGCTCACATACAATCCAGATAAACTCATGTCTATATGCCTTTTCGGGCAGTCATGAATCTAATGGACCTTATTTTTGTCTTAATGACCAATAAAAACAGGAAAATCATAATTACACATGCCAAAGGCACAATGAACTACGTTAAACAACCTTCTGTGGTATTGCATGATATCAGAGGTGACATTTACATGACACTGCTGAAACCTGCCAGAGGTTTCCCAAAGCAGATGTTAAGGACACAGAATCATGCTAATTTTCACTTGAGCCATTGTATCAGAAGCTGAATCACGTGGGACAACTAGTGAATACAGCTGTGGCAATTATTTACCAGAAAAGTAGCAATTAATTTGCATCCCGGTGGACTGAAGACAACTGGTGGCTCACACCTGAATATCTCAAAGAGCATGTCCATGAGCATATCTGTTGTTGTACAGGTCACACAATTGCTTTTGTATTAGAGCATTTTGGATTTTCCAGCTGGTTTAACAGTTATAACTACATTTTTGATAACCAACTGGACAAGGTTGGCAAATACTGTGGGACTACAAGCCCCTCAACGGGGCCCCCAGAGCTCCAGGTTCACTGTGAGGCAGCTGGTTTGTGGTAATTGGATTAACTGTTTAAAAGAAGATTGTAAATTGGTTTGGAAATAAAGGAATATGCACTTTTAATGATCAAATAAAATTACATGAGGCTTTACAGATGGGTCCTGTTTTACTACCTGATCTTCAGGACCTGACTTGATGAGTGTATCTGTGTCCAAAAAAAATGGATTTAAGTCCTGAAATATCATAGTTGATATTTGTGAAGACCCAAAATTAAACATTATACGTAAATAAATACAATATATTCAAAGAGGTAATCAAATAAATACATTATACAGTATTATATATGACTGTTGCTTTGCTCGCTGAATGAGGAAACAGCCAAAAGCCCCAAAAAATTATTCATGTTATGCAGTTTTCATGGTGTATTGGCTTAATAACATTAAATAAAAGTGAAAACAGATGTCCACAAAGTGATTTAAATCAGTTACATATATAACATACAAAATACTTGCAGCTCTTCCAGGTCAGTATTTGATAGAAGCATCTTTACACCAAATACACCAAGTTTTTAGAGTATTTATATTGCAATCAGGTACACCACCTTATCCACAGACAGGTGTTCTCAATTTCACTAATTATGTGACTTCATAAGTATATAATGTATGTGACTTCAATACATTAAAATAAAAAAATTTGAAGTTGGGTTGAATATTTTCATATGAACTGTTACTGGCTGTTGTTATTGACTTTGTGATGAAAAGTGACATTGTGAAATAAAATTTATAAAAATGTTATAGGGGAAAATGTTGTGAAATAACATACATTCCAAAATAATAATCAGACTATTAAAATAATTATCAAACTTCTCACAATCCCATGCTTATGTTAGATTTGTTTGTGTCTATATGTATTAAGTTTAGTTAGTTAAATGCTCTGTTTAATTTTGAACACTTTGGATCTCTCAATGGGGAATATTGTATTGGTGCATATTGATAAATTATTTGTTTTCAGTCAAATTACCCCACACCAAACCAGGTACCATGCAATATTCTGTCACGGGAATAATTGTACACATTACACAAAGATGGGGAGAAGTGGGGGGATTATAGGGACCCAACAGCTCGATTTTGCTATAGGACTCCCGGGTAGCTTAATCCGGCCATGGTGTCCCGTCGTAGAGATAAAAGACTGTGGCTGTGAGCAAATAAAGCTCATTTTCTTTCAGCGTAGTTATTTTCCATTAAAACGGTAGTGATTCTGCGCGGTGCGCCACACCGTTTCCCATGACGTAATTTGACGTTCCCTGTGAGAATCCAGGAAGTGGGTTGCTCGCTGTTGTTTGTGTTCGTTGTTCGCTAATCGTCTCTGTCTTTCTGATTTGATACAGCGCTTTTACGGGCCGAAATGGCAACGTTTATTTCAGTCCCGTTAAAGAAGTCCTCTGAAGCGGATCTGGTGAAACCGCTGTCGAAATTTGTAACGGCCACATACTCAGCCGGCGAGGAGCAAGGGGAGTATATCCGCGCCGTGGAGGAGTTGAACAAGCTTCGCAAAAACGCGCTGGGGAGGCCGCTGGACAAACATGAGAGCTCACTGGAGATCCTTCTCAGGTAGAAAACCCTCCTTTTATAACACACCCGAACTAGCTTTCATTTTACTTACACCCAACTTTCTTACCTGTGGCAGTGAGCTTGCTCAGTCATCGCCGCACCCAGATGTGTTAGCTTTTAGTTGCTAACTTGGGAGCTAAAGTTAGTCGGGCTAATATGCTAGGAGGCTTTTCTCACCAAAATAACTGACTCATATGCTATTCCTGCCAAGTTTCACTGAGGGCAGAACACATACTTGACTTGTTACCTTGTGTAACTGAACTGTCAAATAGGTAAAATAAGAAATTAGCCATTTAGGCGAAGCTAGGTATTGATCTTAGCTATGAAAGGACTCAAAGAAAACTGGTTTACTTGACTATTAGAATTTGCTTCAGCTTAAACACTATTTTGTCCCCAAACGCAGAGTAGTTTAAATATTAACAGAGACTGCAGTTGTTGAAAATAAGATATGTATGTGTTTGGTCATAGACATGTTCAAACTCCTCAGCACACTTTTAGAGTAGCCATGTATTTACACAGCATCAGTGAGAAAGTTCAGCTCTCCTGACAGATGTCAGTCACCTTTAGGTCTACCTGCAGCCCATGCCATCACTCCGTCCTCCACCAACAGCCACATGAATAGACGTCAACAGTGAGGCAGGCGTGATATCAGCAAGGGGAGATTAACATGATAACTCTCCGTACAGGTGTGAGTATGAGATCAGAAGAGAGGAAAGGCATGCTACACAGAAGGCCTATATATACACTTTACCAGTGGATTTTATGTTTTGAATAGGATATCTGGACATATATAACATAGAAAATACACATATACACAAAATATAAAGAGCAAAAGAGTGTCACAGTGCTAAGCATTTTGCATAAAGGAACTGTCAGGAGAAAGATGTATGTGACTGAAACAAACTTCCTCTATGTCCCATGCTCCATGTAGAGGAAGGCTGTCAGTAACCACTATCATACTGTTATATAAATATGCAGACTTATAATTGTTTAATGACAGGAAAGGACAGAGAGGTCTTGGCTACATATATTATCATGTATAAAACTTACCACTATTAGGTGATGCAAAATTAACCAACATGCTCCATTCCTATGTGAAATATAGAAGCAGACTTTGACCTTTCTCATCTCAGTCTTTGTTCTTTATTACTCATAAGTTATTCAATGCATGGGGCTTGTAGAGATTACGCAAGATGCCAGGAATGCACTTGCAGGTTGCCGGTCTTCCACTTTTCTCCACAGTCAGTTACTTTTAAGCTTCAGTGCCAAATAGAATTACCTTATATTTGCCAAGATTAGGCTCTTGAAAGTTTATTTCAGCACAAGGTGCTGAGTGTAAAGCACTGACAGGTCGAATGTAGGGAAAATTGGAGTAATGCAAGACATTCAGTTTCCTTTAGCATGATATGTTGTCTGCAATGCTTTTCTGGGACAAACTACCTGTGATATCATAAGTTGATGGTGTGGTTGATGGTAATGACTGCTGTTTCAGTTTATGTTTGGGATGCACTTATCCAATACACTGATTCGGTATTGGCTTCAGTTTGCATCCCTGGTTTATGTTAGTAGTTTGTAAAACAGTATTTGAGAGGGACATTGACAGAAATTCTAAAAAGAAAAGAAAAGACCTGTACTGTGTGAAAAGAGGAAATTTCTCACAGGATCTGAAAGTTTTTCCCACTCTTTTAATCTCTTCCTACAACTCTTCCTATAACTACCTGACTCATGAGTTAACTGTCATTAGCTTACAAATATATAGAGATTTTGAAAGGTGTTTAGTGTAAGATGTGGGGCCTGTGGGATAGTCGATGCTTGCTCTTGACTTATTAGAGACGAGCTTGAAGCTAGCATGTCTGTGCAGAAATGGCTGCCATTGCTGAGTGTTAGCATTGTCATTCCTTGGCTCTGTGCACATGTCGTCTGTTAGCAATGTGCCAGGTAGCCAGGGCAACGGGGCCTATCCCTTTCACAGGCAAGCAGACATACAACTATTGTGTCACTGTGGTGACCATTGTTTTGTTTAGGACGTTTCAGTCAACTAGAAGGGCACACCTCATCTCAGCTTTCCTCTCTCTCTCTCTATGTGTGTGTGTGTGTGTGTGTGTGTGTTGCCTCGTCTATCTGATTGCAAAAACATAAGGAAGATAAACTTTGTTTATGTATATTCTTGCACTCCAGTCTTTCTCGGCACAGGAAAAACAGGGTGGATGAACTTGTACTAGGGGATTCCCTAACTGGCCTCTCCGCATGTTGTCATTCCTAATAATAGACCATTCACACATCACTGACAGGGACACTGATAAGATGAAGAGCTGAGGAGCAGTCATGGACTCTGTATATCTATGTGTGTGTGTGTGTGTGTGTGTGTGTGTGTGTGTGTGTGTGTGTGTGTAATGGCACTGCAGCGTGCTTGCCTGTCCTGATATTTTTTCCTGACTCATTGTCAAGTGTCTCTGAAATGGCAGAGCTTCCTCAAACCACAGAGGTGCAGTTATGTAATAATAATCATTACCCCCTAACCTAGTTTCTCAATTGTTGCTTACTGTACAGTTGAATCTCTTTTTTTCCCTTTTTGCTCTTTTTTTTTGCTTAACTTTAACAAACCAAACGAAAGTTCACTAATAATCTAGAATATAGACATTTCTGTCTTTCCAATAAAAACCGACATACAAAACAAATGTACTGTATTGTAGTATTTTAGCGACACGATTAAAAAACATGGTTTAAACCTGTAATTTCTTTCTTTTTACAGATACTATGACCAGCTCTGTGCTGTTGAGCCCAAGTTTCCCTTCTCTGAAAACCAGGTAATTGCTTTGACAGCAGACATGATTGTGGGTTAGACGTAGTTTCCAGACAGAAAAACTTTAACACAAAGCCTCTCTCTGTTTCTGCAGCTCTGCTTAACTTTCACATGGAAGGATGCCTTTGATAAAGGATCGCTGTTTGGGGGCTCAGTCAAGCTCGGTAAGTGCAGCCTCTTAACAAGTCCATTTGTGTCCGTGGATGAATATCTGTGCATGTAACTGTGAGTGCACAGGGATGCAGTTAGCTGCAGAAGGAGGAAATGATATGACAAGAGTTAAAGTCAATATAGGGCTTTGCCCTGGAGGTACATATCTGTCATACGTTCTCTAAATCGATTTGTCTCTTTCTATCTGTCTCTCTCTTTCACACGCGTCAATAAATAAATCCTGTTTTACTTTGCATCCAGAAACAGCCCTGACAAGTTGTTGTGAAGGGTTTAAATGAAAAAATAGCCACTGAAGTATGTGTAAGAGAGAGAAAGACATTACACAGGTCTGCATGTGTTGTAAAGTGTGTGTCAGGGCCACATACTAACAGGTCTTCAAAACAAAATAGAAAAAATGAAAAAAGAACTTTAAAGAGTCAATGTGAAATGAAAGCAATGAGAGCGGGACAAAATCCTCTGGTTCTTAAGATTGCTCTTTGTTGCAGTCCACACTTCACATTTATTCTGTTCACGCTTGAATCTTTTGTCCTCTGTGGTGAATTGTGGGAGCTCATGACTATGGGATTCTTTCCAGTTTAATCTGGGCAAGAAAATGTAGAATGAAGCAATACAAATGTTGGTTGGAGAAAATGCCAACCCCACACAAACAGCTGTGTCAACCGAACAGAAAGAAGTCGATACCCGACAAGTAACATGAAAGATGCATGTCACTCTGTGCTCTGTTTAACAATCACTTTCTAGCTGTGAAAAGAAGTTGAAATTGATCTTAATGTCTCAAACTCTGTGGAATATTTGCCACTGTGCTATGAAAGTGCATTCAGTAATTCAAGTTGTCCCTGAAAATAACCACAAAGTTTTTTTGCGTTGCAGCTTTGGCCAGTTTGGGTTACGAGAAGACATGTGTGTTGTTCAACGCAGCAGCACTGGCCAGTCAGATCGCCTCAGAGCAGAACCTGGACAACGATGAGGGACTGAAGGCTGCGGCCAAATACTATCAGGTGGGCGTACCACCACATATTTATATAGTTATGTGTACAACATGGTTTAAATGCTAGGTGGAAATAACTGTATGAAATATCAGTGTTATATGTCTGGTCAGATATGTGGAGGTGAGCTGCAGAGATATGATGCTCAGTCAGATGTAATGACTGTAATGAATATAATTTTGTGGCTGTACTCCTCATTTGGTTTGGGTGACAAACAAGAAAAACACCTGAGATATGTAAGGGCAAGTAAAATGCGTCATCATTTATTCTATGTCTGTAAATATCAGCACATGGGAATATACTTTCAAAACTGATTTTCATGCAATTTTGACATGTTTTACTAATCAAAATAAACTCCATACCTGTGACCCAGCATGAGCATGCGAGAGACCTGCAGGACTTACAAATTTATCTTAAATTTGCAGGCAGTGGCCTTTTGTGAAACATGATGCAGCCACCATCTGTGATCTGTGTGTGTAAGCAGTGCTAGAAAATTGTTTTTGTGAAACGGGCCACTATCACGTAAAGGTAGCTGAGTGGAGAAAAGCGTGGCATGAATTCAGATCATATGCGGTGGGTGCGACGGAGCTGAAACACGATGCATTAAGCAATCATTCAGTAGAAAGTGGGGGTTAGTTATGTCCAGCAAGGACAGCTGGGGCTGATTTTGAAAATAAAAATTCAAGTTATGTGAGTTTCAGTTGTGGCACTTATGTCTCATTTGTGCTTCTTTTTATTTATGTCTCTATCCAGCTGGCCAGCGGAGCGTTTGGTCACATTAAGGACACAGTGCTGTCTGCGCTGAACAGGGAGCCCACCATGGACATCTCCCCTGAGACTGTAGGCACCCTGAGCCTCATCATGCTGGCCCAGGCCCAGGAGGTCTTCTTTCTCAAAGCTACTTCAGGTATCAAAAGACAAAACACGCTAGTTGTTCAAGCGAGCACTGGCTTCACATACAGACTGTAACATTATAAACTAGTGCAAGGACTCCAAGAGCTTTTCAGCGCAGCATTATTATAATTTATCTATTTTTCCCTTATCTGTTTCCTGTCACTTAGATACTCAGAAAAAGGGGCCATTTTTATGTCTTCGCCCCGGCAACAGCCATGGCCGGAGGCATAATGCTTTCATGTTTGATTTCTGTCCATCTGTAGATACATACAGTACATACATACAGCCTTCCTTTTTTTGACACGATACACTAAATAGCTTTTATTGAATTCCTTCAAAGTCTTCTCTACATATATAATGAGCCTGAACAGACATTTATGTAAACTGCAACTTGACTGTTTGGGGGAGGAATACAACCGCGATGCGGAAATTCTAGATAAGTCCCAGCTCTTAGTTTTGAAAAGTGCATCACACACAAAGGACCACTAATTAGTCTGTTCCTCAGTAATGTGTCTGAAAAGTTTCAGTGTTTAGGGACACTGGCATCAAACATCCACCAGTCTTGCTGATGTAAAGGAAGCAGAGTAGTTGTACTTTAAATAAATAGCATCATTAATTACACACTCATGATTTTTTTTTGCCTAAGAGTAATTTCTAGCAATGGCAGCAGACAGTGATGTGGGCTGCACACTGCCTCTGTCCCAGTTATGTCTTGGGAGTTGCTTATGAGAGTTTTTAAGCACAACACTTTCGAAAGTTACATCATAAAATAAGCTCCCATTTAATAAAAATAAAATAAAATAAAAATAAAAAGTATATTTTTGCTGAGAGGGATGACTTTGGTGTAAATGAGTTTTTACACTTTGTAAGATGTAAAGGCAATTTCATCAAGGAGATGTATTAACACTGTTTTTAAATGGATGAAATGCACAAGAGATGACTCTGAAAACCACTTGGAGAATCTCTGCTGTTATATAACATCTAATGTGAGTGAATGTATGACTGAATGTCAGTAATCAGTTTGATCATTATGCAAAGTATGGTTTGCAAGAACACAACTTGTTATCTCGACTGTGTTTTGATATGTACTCTTTGCTGGTTGACTTAAAAGTGGCTTGTTCAACCAACAGATAAGATGAAAGATGCTGTCATCGCAAAGCTGGCCAATCAGGCAGCGGATTTCTATGGTGACGCCTTCAAGCAATGCCAGTACAAAGACAACCTTCCCAAGGTATGTGAAGGACACACATACAGTCACACACTAACCTAAAAACTGCTCAGGTTTAACACAAAAACAACAAGAAACACATTCACAGTCAGCCATATGCTCATTGTAGTGGAGATGAATACAGAGCTTGGATTCTGCATGGTGTGGCATCCGTATGGTGTGCGCGTGAGATTGTGTGTATTGTTTTGTATGTGTGAGTTTATGGGGAAAAAAAGATTCGAAGCGTGCTGCTCAGGTTGTGTGACTATCCAAATTGTAATCTCTCTATTCTCATTGTACCATTTCCGTCCTGTTTTCACTCTGATTGGTTGGTTACTACTTAAATTGCAGTTTGACCTGTATTCATTCTGATTGGTTTCTCACCATCTAATCATGGGCATCTCAAGTACTTGCTGTCTGTCTAAAACCTGCACACACACGCTCACACCCTCACACAGCAGATTTTGATATTTTCAGGTGAATGAAATTAAACTAAAGTGAAAAGCATGAAATAAGTCATTTGCACCAGCTTTTCACAAGTTAAAAATTACACTTATGCATATATGAACAAAACAAAGTCATAACTACATTAACAATAGATTGTTGAGTAAGTTTAATATATCTCTTGACCCCTAAATGATGTTACAGCTCGTGGTGCTACAATGAGAACAGCTGATTGCTTTTAATTCGACGGTACTGTAGATGTTTCCCAGCAGCAGATTTCGACATTACTAAGGTCTTTACTATCTAGACATCCAGTTTTAATGGTGCAACCCTAACTGAAACCAGCTAATAGGAAGAGTAGTTACCAAGAGCTTTGGAAGAGCTGTACGAACAAAATAATCTAATCCTGGTCGTACATTCTCGTTGTATGTACTCTGTCATGAAGCATTTAGTTCTCCTCAGTAACAGCTCTACACACATTAGCTTGTAGTTTTTGAGTGTTTAGAATGAAGACGTCACTTTTTTTTGTCTACACAGGAAACAAGGTCAGAGACATTGATCGAAATCTGAAAAGCAGCATGTCTGTTCTCCCTGAATGGCGCACACACACACACACACACTCATGGCTGTGGGACGTTTGATGAGGGTGTAGCAGCTTTTGCTGAAAGGTTAAACACTCATGGCCTGTTCTGTTTTCTCTCTCGTCTTCCTTTCTTTCTGCATCCCTCGTGGTGGTGGTGTTGGCACTGGTTGTATGTGCGTGTGCGTTTGCGTTGTGTCTTGCACTCCTCTGACTGCTTGTGCCTGTTTGTGATTGGCTTTCGTGATGTCATTTGTTATTTGACTTTGCTGGTGTGCATTTGCCATTTTGTGGTTTGCCTTGCCATTGTGTGTGTGTGTGTGTGTGTGTGTGTTGTGTGTGTGTGTGTGTGTGTGTGTGTGTGTGTGTTGTTTGTTTGTGTGTGTGTGTGTATATATATATATATATATCTGTTGGCGTGCCTGTGTGTTGCTCTGTGGTTGCCTCTCCCTGGTCAGTATTTTTATTTTCAGGAAGTGTTGCCGGTGCTGGCGGCCAAGCACTGCATCATGCAGGCCAACGCCGAGCTGCACCAGAGCGTCCTGGCCAAGCAGAAGAAGCGCTTCGGAGAGGAGATTGCTCGCTTGCAGGTACACAACTTTTGCATAACTTTATTGTATTGTCCCACTCGTGGATACACTCAACATATCATGTGTTGTATTTTCAGATGATGTTGCAACTCATTAATCATAATTTGGATGAATTCTGTGTATACTTCAAAAGTAAAAAACTCATGAAGCATATTTGTTTTCCTCAATTTCGTCTCCTCTGTTAATCAACTCAGCACGCAGCAGAGCTGGTGAAGACAGTGGCCTCTCGTTACGACGAGTATGTGAGCGTTAAGGACCTGAGTGACAAGATTAACCGAGCCCTGGCTGCAGCCAAAAAAGACAACGACTTTATATACCATGACCGCGTTCCTGAAGTCAAGGATCTGGAGCATATCGGCAAGGCAGCGCTGGTCAAAGCCACTGCCATCACACCTCCACTCAGCCAGAAATTCACAGGTACGACACACAGACACTTAACACAGTTCCCCGTTGTCACGATAGACTGACTCACCTGGAGAGACATAAAACAAAGTATTTACATCTGAGTATAAGAGACAAAGGAAAGTGTTTTCCCAGACACACAGGTTGTGTCAGAGTCCTTATCATTTTTTTGATCCAGTTAACATGGGAGGTTTTAAAGAAATAGTCTGACGTTAATTCACTGACTTGTCAAGAGTTAGATGTCTTCGCTGCCTGTGAGCTTTAGAGGTGCTGGCAGGTGGACGTTGTTAGTCTCAGAGAGAGCCACACTTGTCTTTCTACAAAGCTAAGATAACTGACTCGCTGCTAGCTGTGCTGGAGTGGTATTGATTTTCTCATCTTAACTCTTGCTTAAAAACAGAAGATAATCATATGTCCCGAAATGTCAAACTGTTGCTTTAACGTCACCAGTGCAGTGCCTGTTCAACATGTCTATTGGTAGGGGCTGCTTTCATGGCCTGTGTTAATCCAGCATGTAGGTTTTCTTGAGAGCAACATCCAATCAACTTCACGCTCAACACTGTACTTCCTGAGCAATACACCCTGCAGTCTGTGTGTTCAGTCGGTGTTACTGCTGAAGTTGTCTGCTCTGATAGTGTTTGAGTGACGGCTAGAAAGAGGCGCAGAGTCGCAGTTGAGTGGCGCCTTTCCTCAACTTAATACCAGCAAAGTTTGAGGTCGATGAGATGAGCAGTTGTTGAGAAAATAGACAAGACAGACGGACATTTGTCCATCTGTACGTGGATATCTGTGATAATTTGTTATAACACGCTTCAGCCAGCATTCATGCTGCCCAATCAATGGTCATTTAAGCAACATAGTATGCCAGTGCCATAATGTCAAATAGGCATGTTGTGTGTGTATGTGTGACATTTCACATTCCCATGATTCACCGTTGTTTATGGTGAGAAGACAGTTTTTTCTACCAGGATATTGTAAAAACAACCTGTGAGTTGAGACTTCCCAAATTCCCATTTGAAAGACATAACACAGCAGCCTCTCACTTCATGGCTGCCATTTAAGTTGCTAACCCTTTTTATTTTAGCATAATCCCATCCAAACTCACACAGGCTTGTGTTTTTCTAAGCGATTGTTATTTCCTCTTCAGACTTGTTTGAGAAGATGGTTCCCATGGCGGTGCAGCAGTCCATGAGCATTTACAGCCAGAGGAAGGCTGAGACCGTTAACAGACTGGTGGGATCGATGAGAGAGGCCACCAATCTCTGCAACGGGTACATTATCCTATGTCTGTATGAGTAGCTCTGCTTGTGCATGTCAGTGTGCAGGTATATTTGTGTAATTTACTTAAATGAGTATGTCCATGAGTGTCTCCATGCATGGATGGGTTTATTAAAAATTCATAACATAATGGTGCACCAGGTGCCACTCAGATGTTGACGAAAGTACTTGTGTTTTTATTGTAGTACCCTAAATAACCGTCGAGCCCTTTTGTCAAACTAATTGAAGATACTATTAATTGATTTAATTAATAATAAGCATTTTATGAAATTAAAATAGTTACATATCTTAGTTTTTTTTATATGAAAATTCTCTCTCTAAAAACAAGTCAAGACTCAAATTGAACTTTGTTTAAGCTTCGTCTTCTTTTTTTTTTTTTATATATATAACTGTGACCTGGTGACAAGACACAGGCTGATGTTTGAGAAACCATAATATCCACTGATGATGTGTAACTGTCCATCAGGGTGTTGGCGTCCCTGAACCTACCAGCTGCTCTGGAGGATCTGTCAGGAGACTCTATCCCACAATCCATTGCTGAGAAGGCCAGATCCATTGTGCAGCAGGGAGGACTGCAGAGCATTGAGCAGCTAATCAAAGACCTGCCTGAGCTTCTGACTCGCAACAGAGAGATCCTGGATGAGGTTGGTGTCAGCGTCAAATAGAAACACACTGAATCATACATGTGTTACTACACCACTTGCCAGCAATCTAACCTCTCACCTTACTGCTTATCATAATCCTAAATCCATTTTAAAAAGTAAAGAAGGCACATTTAGAAGTACAACCACTTCAACAGCTTGTTTGTCATATGCCTTTGGTTTCTTGACAAAGTAGCATATGAATCTAATGATGTAGAACAGCTGACTTGGACTTCCTGAATGTTGGACTTTTCTACCACCACTACCAGAAGAACACATGAATACTAAAAACTCATAATTGTTCCTAATGGCGGAAATCCCAGATCAGGATCATTACTGAAATCTAATCCACTGATCTTTGGGCCAAGGACTGGCTGTCCACCAGCTTCAGCCAAACCATTTATTAGACAGCTTACTAACAAATAAACAGACGGGAGGAAAAACACAAAACATAAAACACAATCTGCTTCCAAGTTTTCTGGCAGAGTTGAAAAGTCCTAATTTCCCCCAAAAAGTAGGCAGTTCTGTTGTAGACAATAACTCCAAATGAAAAATAAAAAACAGAAAAGTACATTTCTGCTGGCCAAAATGCAGACTGTATATTGTTTATTTATTTGTTTAAAATGCAAACTCTAAGCATGATTTTTACCTTTTTAAAAGACACGTAAGCTGTGCTGAAACAATTTATCGATTAGTTGATCGATAGAAAACTGTCAAAACTGTCAATTTTTGATAATTTTGTCACAATCTTTAGGTTGTTTATCGAGAAACTAAACTAAACATTTGCTGATTTAAGGTTCTTAAATGTAAGTCTGTTGTTGTTCCTCTGTCTTTCATTGGGTGCTTGAGTTCTAGACCTTGTTTTCTGACATTTTTTGGACAAAACAATTGACTGATATATCAGAACAATTAATCGATAATGACATGCCTTACATGAATGTATGTGCTGTATTGTTGACAAAAGATCGCTGAGTAATTATACAATGAATTCCAAAGTAGTCCTTAAAAGTCAGTACTTATGCACATCGACCCATGGCCCAAGCTATAAATGAGTAATGAAGGCCTAGTCATCAGATCATTTAATGTGTGTGTTGTTAAGACATTTATATTTCCTGCGTGCACTCAGTATGTTTGTGTTTTTGTCCGTCAGTCTCTGAAGATGCTGGACGATGAAGAAACAACAGACAATGAGCTGAGAACCAAGTTCAACCAGCGCTGGAACAGAACCCCTTCTGGAGACCTGTATAAGCCCCTTCGTGCAGGTACACACACAGTTTGCTTTTTTACATATTTTGTGAGTGTGTTTCCATTCCATGTTGCCCTTGGTCCTCATCTGTCCCCTTTCTCTCTTCTCTTGCCCAGAGGGAACTAACTTCCGCAACATCTTGGACAAGGCTGTACAGGCCGACCAGGTGGTGAGAGACCGCTACGGCTCCCACTGTGACATGATCGCCCTGCTGTGTAAACCGGAGAACGAGCTCAATGCTGCTATCCCTTCTGCCAACCCGACGAAAACACTGCAGGGCAGCGAGGTCTGTCTGCCTGTATTTTTGTCTTCATATCTTTGTTTGAGTGGCCAGTTTATGTAAAACTACACTTCTTATTGCTGTCTTCCACCTTATCCCAAGATATTTAGTGTGCCACATAAACACGCAGTAGAAACTTGCTGTACACAAACACCCAGTGGACATTGTGTACTTTATGGCTCTTTCCCTGCTCCCCACAGTAGCCCCATTTTTCATTTTGTTTGCTGACTTTGCATTGTGTTCCACTAGGGAACTTAAAGAACTAAGCAAGCAGAACTGGGAAAGAGTGAAGAAGTGCATGTCTCAAGCAACACTGCATCCATGCTAAAGTGAAAAACAAAAAGGTGGTGAGGTGTGCTGTAGCCTGCAGTCATCATTACAAGGGTGAGAGGTCAGTAATGTAAGGTAGTGTACTGAAAGTTATGTTGCCTTCACTCCAGGTTGTGAACGTGCTGCGCTCCCAGCTTGCCCAGCTGGATGAGATGAAGAAGGAGAGGGAGACTCTGGAGGGAGAGATCAAGGCCGTCACCTTTGATATGTCTACCGCCTTCCTGACGGCGCTCGCCCAGGACGGGGCCATTAACGAGGAGCAGCTGTCACTCTCCCAGCTCGACCAGTTGTACGGGGCCTACAACCAGAGGGTACAGGCCACCCTCCGCACACAGGAAGAGCTGCTGGGACAAGTTCAGGTATATAAACCCAACACGAGGTGGCCTGGTGTTGAAGAGACACGTGTTACTGGAATCAAGAACATTACCTGTATCAAACAGAAAAACATGCGTGCAAACGTTTCTAACAGCAGATTCAGATAAAATCCAAAGAGTGATTGAAACCCAGTTTCCCCCCTTGAATGATGCCCTTGTGTGTGAAGAAAATTTATAGTTCGCTGTGTATAAATCTACTTAGTTTCTAAGAAGTTTCAGAGGTTTACCTCCTCAGTCTGTGATCTTTCTTTTCAACCTGTGATCACCTTCCAGACATCCCACCAGGAGTTCAGCAGTCTGAAGCAGTCCAACACGGAGGCCAACCAGAGGGAGGAGGTTCTGAAGAAGCTGGCTTCAGCCCACGACAGCTACGTTGAGATCAGCAGCAACCTGCGCGAAGGCACCAAGGTACTCGCTCAGCACAACACACCGGCACACATGAGCCTCAGCAGGGATGAACTGTACTGCAGTAATGCATATCTTGCCAGAAACTTTCCACTTTTATTTGTTTTGTGTGTGTGTGTTTCACGGTGGTTTGCAAGCCAGGTGATTTATTTTTGTCCCCTTTCTTTCTCCTTCCTCAGTTCTACAACGACTTGACAGAAATCCTGCTTAAGTTCCAGAACAAATGCAGTGACATTGTTTTCGCTCGTAAGACGGAGCGGGATGAACTCCTTAAGTACGTACTTGTCTGTTTTGTTGGGTTAAGTTTAGGGTTTTTATTTTTTTTATTCTATTGGTTTGTGTGACAGTTGTATGAGCTGGTTAGGTTGAGGGCACCTGACCAGCTGGAGCAGATGAGAGTTAAGGCATCCTAAATGCATGACCACAAAGGAGACAAGTGTACAGGTGATGTTTGTAATGTTTCACTCCTTGTCTCAGGGAGCTGCAGCAGAGCATCGCCCGAGAGCCCAGCGCTCCAAACTTCAGCGTTCCCGCCTATCAGAGCACCCCTGCTGCCGGCCCAACCCCTGCACCCAGGACTGTATTTGTAAGCAGTAACTCACGAAGCCAAACACTGAATACCACAGAACATTATAAAAGGCAGATGGTTGTATATCGATCTGTCTTCCTCCTCCTCTCTGCCTTCCAGGCTCAGCAGCCTCAGCAGCCTCAACAAGCTCAGCAGCAGCCCCCGGCAAAGCCACAGCCCCCAGCCAGGCCTCCTCCTCCCGCCTTCACCCCTCAGGCAGCCTCCACACCTCCCACCAACACACCACCGACTGGCCCTCCCACCAGCAACCCACCGCCTGTGGCCCCACCCTCACAGGCGCAGGGACCACCTTACCCCAGTTACCAGGGCTACCCAGGGTGAGTTTTCCATCACAACATCCCGATTTCAGAATACATTTTGACTTGTATAACTCTTTGTATTGATGTCGGGATGGAGTGGGATCGTTCCTGATCGCCGCTTCCATTTTTAGTCTTGTTTTCAGTTGCCAAAATACCTGCATTCCTTAAGCTAAGAGGCTAATCTCTCTTAGCTCTTCAAATGCTTGCAAAGAGCAATGTAGAAAACATTCAGGCTTCTCACTTTTATCCAATGCTGATCGTCTCTTTCACCCATTAAAATGACAAATGTCACTGGTGGCAGGTTATATTAGCTGTACCTAATGAATGTTAATTTTGTAAATGAATACTTTGTGTTTGTTGGCGAACAAGACCAACAAAGTGGTGACCTCCCTCTAGAGAACTGGCCCCACTGATCACATCATGTCACTTTAATGTGAATCCTCCAGTTGAATGTTTATGCATATCATTTGCATAGTTCACCGGCCAGATCTCCAGTATTTCTCTTTTGTGGTGTCTATGCAGGTACTTCCAGATGCCTATGGGCTACAACCCCTATGCTTATGGTCAGTACAACATGCCCAACATGCCCAGCATGCCCAACATGCCCTACATGCCCTACCAGGCGACTCCAGGACAGGGAGGATACCCAGGAGCCCCTCCTGCCGGACAGCCCTACCCTGGCTACCCCCAGCAACCACCACAGCAGCAGCCCTACTACCCTCAGCAATAACTCTCCTCTCTGTCCCCTCATTCCTCTTCTCACACGTTAACACCAAATAAAAAACTACCCCCAGCAATAACACTTTATCTCCTTCAGCTCCTTTTCTTCTCATCTTTTGTGTTTTTTTCTCACCATCAGCAGCTGTAGAAACCCCAGTGAACGGCAACTCAGAGCTGCTTTGCACTTCTCCCTGGAACCAATTATTACTTAGCGATACTTTATTTCATCTTTCACCAAGGTTTTTCTTCTCTATTCCATCTCATGTTTTCTGGGCACTTTCCCTAAAGTATCTCAACTTTCATCAAAGCACTAACCCCTTCCTCTTGCCTCTAAGATTATTTTTTATGTGCCCATTTTCTAATGATTTTGTTAATTGTTTAATTTAAACCCTAACTGGTTTTCATTAATAACTGACTCTTTGTCTGGGCTGGACTGCTGTACATCACTCATGGAGGCACACATAATCCCAGGATGGCTCTCTGTCTCCTGGTTTGAGAGTGTGTGTTGGGTGGGTGGATGGGTGGTCATTACGAGTCATGCCACTGATGGGAGAGCGCAGCCACATCTTCACTCCCCCCACCCACTCAATGCCCAGTGCTTCTATATCAACTATATTCCTATTTTTGTAATGAATACTCGCTGATGTATAAACCTATAAAAACGAATGGCCTGTAGGTTTTCTAATGTAGATGATGACTGTTGAGAGTCCTGCTCTCTTTCGCTCTTTTCTCTCTCATCCAGGGATTGTGGGTATATTTCTGTGTTACAATCAGAGGCTGTACAAGTGGCAGAAATGGTTCTATTATATAAATATATGTATAAATAAGACTCTGTATGTGGTTAACTGAGACACTCTGTGCACTTCACTCTCATGCTCTTTGTGTTTATTTTTATTCCTCAGCTCTAATGTGATTAAAAACAACAACTGCCAGCCAAAATTGGTCTGTATTTAAATGCTAGATGTCATGTTTGTGTTTGTATGTTTGTATGTTTGTATGTATTCCTGTTGCTATCAAACTGTGGAGGTTTGTAAAGCAGCCAGAAGAGGGCAGTCCTGCAGCTCACAGTGGGAGTAGCAGCCTAGCAGCACTTCACCTGCCATTGTTGCTCCTCTCAGCCAATCAGGGACGGAGTTGTTCCATCCGACTAATCGGACGCCTTTTGACCTCCTGAGCATTTGGGGCAGATCCCATTTAGATGACATGCAAATTACGTTCCAGTGAGGTCGTGATCTCATCCAATCATATTTCCCCGCAGGTGATTTCTCCACAGACAGATTTCATCCCCAGATATTTATTCAGTGTTAGGAGACGCTAATGATTTCACATATTTCCTCCCTGTGTGTGTGTGTTTCTGTGTGTGTGTATGCGTGTGTGTGTGGCAGGAAGGCAGATGGCAGCGCAGTGTGATGTCTGGAAGGATGCATGGAGATGTTGGCAGAGAGCTGCTGGTCCCCTGCCTGCATCCATCACTCCACCTCTCTCCATTTTCCTCTCTCCGTCTAATCTGTCTTTTCGAGTTCCTATCAGCCCAACTCTTTAAGAAAAGATCCACCATATTTCACTTCATTTTCCCTCAGCACTCTCCCATTTTTTGTTTTTCTTCCTATCACACTCTTCATCATATTTTCTTCTGCTCCTAAGCTTTTTTTTTCTGTAAACCACCTGTCTTTTTATATCCTCAGCTGTTCTCTTCTCCATTTTTCCCCTCTCCCCTGGCTCATCTGTTTTTGCTTACCATTCATCTGTCCTTGCCGTCCAAGCCGCAAATCGTTGGCAGTGAGTTGTCTTCACTGGTCAGTATCTCTTGGCTCATACATGTCTCATAACATCACGTCAGTCCCTCTGTGTGTGTGTGTGTGTGTGTGTGAGAGTGAGAGAGAGAGAGTGTGTGTGTGTGTGTGTGTGTGTGTGTGTGTGTGTGTGTGAGAAAGTGAAACTCACAAGGAAGGATATACACTTTTAATCAGATCTAACAGCTCACATCTCCTACTGGAAGCGACACAGCACATACACACTGCCATGTTTCTCTCTCTCCCCCTCTCTTATCTATATACAGCATGCCGTTGCTGCCAAAGCCAATTGTAGCTCTAGATGTGTTTATCAAAGGTGTCTGTATGTCTTGGGCGCTTAATTTTAACAAGACGTTCTCCACCGGAGGAGTGTCATATTTTAATTGGTCTGAAACAGAATAAAGGCAGCGAACAGAGCACTGCAGTGACAGGTATTAATTACCTTCTGCCTAATGGCGCCGAAACTCAGCACTCAGCCATATTGGTGCTCACACTATTCTTACTCCCCCTCTCTTTTCTCTTATCGCTTTTCTCTCCTCCTCACCATGTGTTTGTCCGCAATAGGGGAGAATTGAAGCTTTTCTTTGCCTATGAAGTTTGTAATTATACAGAGATTCTTAATTAAGGAAACATATTTTGCAATACATATTTTCTCATTTGCCAGAGGCTACGTGGAAAGATTGAGGAGTAGCTCAACTAATTTAAGAAAAACAGGTGTTGCAACTCAGAATGCGTGAAAACTAGTTTGCAAGCAAGCTAGGACGTCTAAGCTGTCAGCTAAAATAAGGATAAATGGTTGAAATGGCTAACTAAAAATAATGAATAGGTATTTATTTAAAGGTAACAGTTAAATGGTTGAAGCCCATAGTTTGAGTATTCAATGAATGGTTGACATAGTTAAATAGATAAACTGTGAAAGTAGGGGGCAGCTGACAGTGGATGATACACAGTTGAAATAGCTGGCTAAATGTAAATAATAAATAGTGAAAAGAAAGCTAAAAGCTGTGAATAAATGGGTGAAATAGATGGCCATAGTTAAAAGTAATGGATAAATAAATGGCTGAAAGGTCCACCTTCAGCCTGACGGTGTTAAATATCATCCTGCTTAAATTCAACTGAAATGAAATTAGAAACATGACGAGTGGGTTCAATGAAGGGTTACTTAAGTTCATCCGACAGGGCTGTGAAGGTACATCAGGCAAAAAAAATAAATAAAAAGGTTGGGAAGCACAGCTTTAATATAACTGTTTTTAGTGATTTTTCACTGTGGTGTAATGGGGGGGGGGGGCAACTGCGATCTGTGTGCTCTGGCTGTCATTCTGCTTTCGTCTTCCTTTCATTAAGTGCAGTGCGAAGTAGAAATGTGAGAATCTTTAAAAAGCAAGAATGACATAGTGCTGAAATCTCATTTACGGTGTTAATTTGATCAGTCTATCAGCTCACAAGTTGCCAGTATCAGTGCATGTGCGTTGGCTGATAATTTTGCCTCAGTGAAACAGCTCTGTGGCCCTGGTATGTGCGATTTTTATTTTATTTTTTTCCATAGAAGCGAGATGCCTGAAATAGCTCTGATTGACAGGTATAGAGACACAGTTACTATAACAACTACCTCCTGGCTCTCATGAGCACTTCTCTCTCTCTCTTCCTCTCCGCCCCCCCCTCACCTCTTCTCTTTTCATTTTCTTTTACCAGCTCTCCTTTTACCCCCGTCTCTCTCTCACCCCCTCACTATGTGCATGTGTGGGTGTAGAGGGAATAGATTATGAAAAAGAACTCGACTGCAATATTCCTTCACACGGAGATGTTTGTGTTGCAAGATAGAGAGGCCTGGCACTAGCTATTGGATCTAACCTGTGTGGGTGAGGGTAGGCGAGAGTGGGAAGATGAAACATGCTTATACAACACGGGCAAATAAGCCTTTTATATTCCTTTCGTGTTTCCTTTTTGGAGCCTGTTCCTCTGTCAGGTTGAGCTGCTCCGCTTGTATAATCAAGTCAGTCCACTGTGCAGTGTTCCTGCATGCGTGCATGTGTCTTTGCAAGCGTGCACGCTCTTGTGTCAGCAGGCAGCACTGTGAGGCCACCCGATATGATGGGTGAATTTCAACCGCGATAGAATCTAGTGGGACTGACACTGGAGAGCACAGAGCAGGAGAGAGGTGTGTGTATAAGTGTGTGTAAGTGTTTGTGTGTGTGTGTGTGTGTGTGTGTGTGTGTGCGTGCGCTGCTGGGAAGGAGACGGACGTCATTGCTGCCACCTGCTTTACTGGGACAAAGGCCAGACACATACACACACACTTGCATATGCAGACAGCCAAACAGAGGTCAAAGCAATCTCTTTACATAGCATTAATGATATGATTTACTTAACCTTCTTACACTAAAGCTATCTCAGGCCCTCCGTTCCCTCCTGTCAGAGTCCCCCACCCCTCTCCTCCCCCCTGTCCCTGCCTCTCCTTTCATCTCCCCGTCTCTGAATCATCACACAGGGTGAGAGGTCTGAGGAAAACAAGCTGCCAGAGTTGGACATGCCATAACAATGCAGCACCTGTCAGGGTGGGTGTGTGTGTGTATGTACCTGTGTGTGAGTACATGTGCATGCAGCTGTCTCAGTGTCTGTCATCAGACGAAAGCAGGGAACATTTCTAAGTCTTACTGTAAACACAAAGACACTCAGACCGTCCATATCTGTGTGTGTCTGTATATATCTACAGACACACATACATGTATAATTCAAAGGCGCTTTATTTGCATGAAAGTTTCAAAAACAATGTTTCCAAAGCACTAAAATATAATTTAGCTGAGAGGATGACAACATAACAAAAAAACACCTAGATTATATATTTACAGAATAATACATGCACATGTGTGTGTGTTAACTACATATATATTAATTAATTGTTAATAATTATATATAGATTATTATACATGTGGGTAACAAACTAAAGCAAAAACCTGAAAAATGTATGGAGAAACAGAATGACAATGCCCCCATCCATAAGGCAGGGGTCACTCAATGATTTGATGAGTATGAAAATGATATGAGTCATATGCTATGGCCTTCACAGTCACCAGATCTCCACTCAATTGAAAACCTAGAGGAGATTCACCAAATGAGGGAATATCTTTTGGGAGAGTGGTGTTCATCCCTCCAGTAGAGTCCAGAGACTTGTACAACCAAAGCCATGGAGCACTGAGGCTGTTCTGGTGGCACGTGGTGGCCCCAGACCTTACTAAGACACTTTATGTTGTTTTCTTCCTTTGTCACCTGTCTGTACGCGTGTATGCGTGCGTGCATTTAACACCATTGTGGCTTTCTCCAGAAGTTACTCTGCCACTTTATTGACTGGTTGTTTTGCTTTTTGGCAGGAAATGTGATGGTGGGTTTCAGCACCTGTGTGACCCCAGTCACAGAGATCCTCTAATGATTTGAACTCGGCTGCCTGGGTCATGTGCTGCATCCAGCTCCTCACTTGGCTCATACCTGATCAATGGCACACCCATCAGCCTCTCAGAAGACAGATACTCCTCCTGTGTGTGTGTGTGTGTGTGTGTGTGTGTGTGTGTGTGTGTGTGTGAGAGATCAAATAATGAGAGCACCTGTAGAGGTTTCTACTCCCTTCTGCTTGTTGCAGAAGTTGACAATTTAAAACAAGTGAGCTGTGCATCGGGTTTCATGTCTAAGTGCTTTAATATTGATCCTCTTGATGCTGCTAATTGACCAGTGGAACTCGAATCTTTATTTTTGATGTAAACTTGTGCTGATGCCATCGGCCTGGTGGTGGTTTCAGGGCATTTGCACTGTTCACACAGCAAAGGGTGATAATTCAGAATTAATTAGGCTACAATACACGGGGGAAGGCGCAGCCCATAATAAGACATTTAAAACAGGATGGGATCTGGTATCCAAGTGCAGCGTATCCATAGAGACCGTTGCTATGGCGGAGAGAAATCTCACCTCATTAGGAACAAATATAAATAGCCTTGCGACTCAGCTTATGGTCATGATGCCCACGGCTGAGCGAACAGGCTCAGAGGCTTCCAGGTCAATGATACAGGATGAGAGTTAGGATGCGGAGAAAGAGAGAGTGATAAATGGAGGAAATGATTAAGACAATTGGAAGGAAGGAGGGAAGAAATCAAGGTTTGGAGGGATGGAGTGAGAGAAAACACTGATTTTTTGAGGATGGGAGAAACTTGAGGAAGAGGATGTGTGAGTGGAAGAGAAAGGAAGGAAAAAGATGGATGAGGAAAAAAATGGAGACAGAAAGAAAGTTTGTTACTGTCATCTGATGAAAATCTTTCAAATGTCAACCTATTTGTTTTTATACTTGAACTAAAATTGTATAAGGTAGCGTCAGAGCCCAATACTCACTTTCAATACCTACAGTTTTAGAAATAAATGGTGAAATTACATCAGTGAAACCTAAACCACCCATCTACAGGGTGCTTTAAAATTATCAGACAGGATCATGAGCAAGATTAAGATACAAACCCAAAACAGAAGTGAAAGAGAAAACATGACTAAAATAGCATAAGTGGAAATAAGGCTGATTTCTTTCTTTTTTCTTCTTCTTCTTCTTCTCCAAGAACTGACTTCTGCAGAGCCGGCATTTTCTTTTCCCAGTAACGTGTATTACGAGCGAGGAGGAGAGAGGGGAGAGGAAGTCAGGAGTTGTGGGAGGAAAGATGGGAGTGGGGGCTGCGAGCGAGGTTGACAGCCAAGTGGAGAGGAGACAGATGGGAGGAAAGAGAAAACTCGAGACATCCACCACTGATTGCATCAACAGGTCTGAGCCCCTCCAGGTATGCTGCAGTGCACCACAGTATTACTACAGTATCCACTCATCCCATTGTTGACCATCCGGAGGTCCTGTATGGACTCTACCTGTCTCACCTGCTCTTTGCTTCCTGTGTTTTACTTTCTCTTTCTCTTCCTTTATAACCTGCCGTTTCTCTTCACTGTGTGTGTGTGTGTGTGTGTGTGTGTGTGTGTGTGTGTGTGTGAGAGAGAGAGAGAGAGAGGCAGCGCCATCAGGTTTCTGTGTGTTTCTTTCACATTTAGTCATCAACGCTCAGTGACAGCTGAAAATCTGGTTAGTGACATAAGACCAAAGAGGCTGCGTGTACTGTACTTTGTGTCTTAGTTCCTGTTTGAACTTGGAAATGTATTATTTTTTACATCAGGAATATAACAGGATCTGTTCATTTTCAGTTAGCAGGTGTAATTACAGTATGACACTGGACCACAACAGCAACTTCCTCATCTCCCCTTTCCACGGTAATTGCGTTTAAACTGCTGAAATGTGGCCCTTTAAATGTGAGATTATATTAAATCTTATAACAAAACCAGTCAGAGATCCATTTGCATTGTGAATGCCCTCACATTAGTAGCCGCTGTGTAGCCTTTGCGAATTTCAGGCAAACTGATGGGTCAATTAAGGCAGAAAAAGCAGAGAGACTCCCTCCTCTCGATGCAAATAAACCTTAAAAGCTTGTCGTGGCTTTCTGTTCTTCAAAGCTAAATGGTTTTCTCTGCCTTTGTTGTGAACAGTGTGTTTTCAACTCAGGAACAAAGGTGTCTGCGACTGAAAGATGAAAACTGCGACAACTGATGAAGATGGTACAGAGTTCAGACGCACATTTGTGTGGGCTGTCTAATTGAGGAGATTGTTTGATGCTTCTCCCTCTGCGTTTCTCTCTCTGAAGACCTGTCAAACTCGCAATCAGCGAAAAACAACATGCATGGAAGGATTTGAGGAGCATGAGGGAAGAGAGTGGAGATGGAAAGACGGCATTTAGGAAGAAAAGGAGGGAGTTTACGCCCACCGCCTAAAGAGATGAGAAGACAGGCAGAGGAGGGGAGAATGTGTGGAGGAAGGAGTGTGTTAGTGCCAGAGCTCATCAGCCTGTCAAACATCCGTTATAGACCATAAACCCACACAGCCATTGCACTGCTGAGGTCTATCACTTGACAGGTGCACTTGCTTCACCTTCATACACATTTCTTACACACTGTGATACAGTTTATACATGTGTGCGTGTGTGTGTGTAGGTGGCCACATTTATGCACATTGAATTTGATCCTTGTCCACAGAGCACAAGCCCATCTTGAATTATTTCCATGCAGCGGAAGGTGATCCACAGTGAGTCACTCTCATTGATCAGAAAATAAAGCCAGTCAGGTGGATTCTTCATACTGATGCTTCCTTCACCCCCCTCCCGAGCTACTAACTGTTTTAGCTCTGCGCTGGAACAACCTGAGTGCGCACTCTCAGCCCAACCCACGTTTGAACCCATATTATTCCTCACTGTGCTCATAGTTTTGTAATTCTGACTGCTGACGCACTGCATCTAAATTCATCATCCACTTTCCCTGGGGAGTTACATCAGGGCTTCGTACACTTTTTGTTTTGTTTTTTTGTTGTGTGTTTTTACCTCAGGTACCCCCACATATAGGTACAGTTTAGACTGCAGGACATTGCATAAAGGTGTGACCACAGGAGCACCATCAACTCAGGTTAATGGTTTTTGTTTATATTCTAGGTGAGAAATAAAGCGGTGAGTGATGCCGCTAATCAAAATAATCATTCCTTGCAAAATCAGTAAATTGTACCTCTGAAACCTACTCAAAGGGCCCATCCTAATCTCTAGACTCTACATTTAGGATCTGTACTCCTTGACTTTACACGATCCCTCTCGACTCTGCAGTAGCTTTATTAACAATTTCACACAACATCCTCAAATACATTTGCAAGCAAATTCTTCATTTGTGATGCAAAACAGCAGTGACATCTGCCTGCATCCTACCAATCAGAATAGTGATATCCGTGTTACTAATGTAAACCCTGTTGTGATGCAGAACTGTGACTCTGGGTAGATCATACACTATTTTGAGATGTAACCTGTTCAGGGGATCTTTTACTACCTTTTCACCATATGAAATGGGTTCCCATAGGAACATTAAGACAGAGAAATATATAAACACAAACTGTTAGCTAGTTACAACCAAGTTATTTTAACATTCTAAAATTCAAGTTACGTAATGTAACCATGACATGAGTATTAATGATGCTTTATCGTACTGAAGGGATACAACTGTGTTTTCTTTGATGAAAGATATTTAACAGCACAAAGATTAGACTGATTTAGATACAGCTTCATAGTAGTTGCACGCTACAAAATTCAGTTTAACATCCAACATCTAGGTAGTCCAAACAGTAGCAAAAGTGCAGATATGTATGTCGAGATAATCAAATGAATAGACAAATGCAGCAGTGGTAGCTGAAAGGGATGGGACTGAGATATATTCAAAATGAAATACCGCAATATACAAAGTGTACATGTGGTTATGAGATGCCAGTGGATCTATAATATGTATAGAAACCAGTAAATAGTAAATACAGTAGAAATGATCCTAGCTACGTTCTATATGTGGACAGTTTGCAGGGTTTGAATCAGGAAGCCTCCACTCATCGGGTTTAGCCTACCTCATTTGAACAGAGAAGCTGGTATGTTGGTCTGTTGCAAAACATCATGAAGACCATTATTCTTATCCTGAGCCATAGTTCACATGAAAACAAAATGATAAAAATTATGTATTCCTAATTAGAATTAATGTAGCCTAAAAGAAAGGCTGCGCTGCTGCATCTCACTGAGGTTAGGAAGCAAAGGAGGAGGTCTATTTGTCTGTTTCTTGTCTGTGGCTGTCTAGTCACCCGGCCACATGCTCCATCATAGTTTAAATATTCATAGCCCGCCCTCTGAATATTTATGAGGTCCTTATTAATATTTATGAGCTTCACTTGTTGAGGTGTCACTCGATCTCTTGTACACACATACACACATAGACATTTACGCACACTGATGATCAAAGGAGATAGCTATGTCTGCATGGGCAGATTTATAAGTGATGGTGTAAGTTACTCTGGAGCTGTGATGTAAGGGTAAATAAAAACCATGGCCTCCTGTTAGTAACCAAACGACATCCATAAAAACTCAAATATAAATATCAACTAGGTAGCAAAGAAATTATTTGACATTTTGAGAAATATCTGGCTTATTTTACCAAGAGTTAGATGAGAAGATTGATGCCACTCTCGTGTTTGTACAGTACCTATGTAGCTATCAGCTAGTTAGCTTAGCATTCATCAGCTTTGGACGTTGTGGACTTTGTTGCCTTAGGGCAAAGTCTGTTCGAAGCTAAGCTAACTGGCTGCTAGCTGTAACTTCATATTTACCATACAGACATGAATATTATTATTATGTTATATTGTTATTATGTAGTCTTCTTATTATAACTTTTGAAAGAAATAAAATAAGTGTACATCCCAAAATGCCAAAAATATTTCTTTAAATAGTAAATCATGGGTAATACAAAAGTGCTTAAGTTAATTATGAACTTACTATTGAGTAACACCAACATGATTAAAGTTTGCACATCAATGTGAAACTGTAGTTTTCAAGGGTAATGTTGTAGATAAATATTTGATAATATAAGGACTTACTTTATGTATCTACCAGAGGAGATAGTGAGTTCACCCTCCAATGCCTCCTTGAGACAAGGACCAATCTAATCTCACTTCTAGTAAGGTCTTTAAACAGACATCCCTGGACCTCAGCGAGGCTCTGGAACTGATGTAACAGTATGACACACACACACACACATACAAACACACAGTCAGCTGTGCACTTTCTAATGAGGTATGTTTATATAACAAGCCACAACAGTGGCGGTATTTCTGTGCACGCGTAACGGGAAACGAGCGCCACTGAGTCTGTCCTGTGTGCACACATGCCAACCATACTGCCGGAACCAGCATAGAGCAGGTGTGTGAGTGTGTTCGTGTGTGTGCGCGTGTGTGTATTTCTGTCATTGGCCACTTTTCAGGACAAACTGTAGATTATATCCACACCAGTTGTCTGTGGATGACTTGTATATGTGGGGGAAAAAGATGCCCTGAATTCGATTTTTATTGCATTTGTGTTGAGGTTGATATTAATTTGTTCCTTATAAGTAAGTGTCATTACAACGTGACAAACTTGGGTGGAAGTGTACGTGTGTGATGGTGGAGGAGGGGGAGTAGTGATGCACACACATAGCAATGTCGGCTAGCTTTTCGATGACGCATGTCCTGAGGCCTGTGCTCAGTCATCTCTGTAGTTTGTGGTTATAACACGGAGTCTGCTTGATGTTTTTGCCCCCATAGGTCTTATATATAAAGCATGTTTAAACTGTTGTACATACTGTACAGGCTATGAAACATCATCAAAAAAGCTAAAAAGATATTATTCAAATTAATATTAACTAACAATAATTAATAATCACAATATTTTGGACTGTGTTTTAACATCTATAAAATGTTTGTGACCTTATAGTATTTATTCTCACTTAGGGGGAGTTGCTAGTAGTAGTACCTGAAATGAAAGTTTTACATTTACATTTATGGTTTCATTATAAAGAATAACAACCTAAAATTCAAATCTAAATAGAGTTCTCAATCCCCAGGATTAATGTTTAATGTCTCTAGGTAACAGATGAGAGGCTGCCACATCATACTCTAGAAGTCAGTGTCACTGTCATTTAACAAGAACTTCCTGAATCCCAGGTGCACTGTGTTGGTTAATTCACTGAGACAGAATCTGACCTTTTTCATGCAGAGCATAAGAAGGATATTCTTAGTAACAATTAAGCAATAAAAGAGAATATGTTGTTTTGTCATTTACAGTGTTGAATCTCAGCTCTGAGATTTCCAAAACTACTAAAACGGGGTCTAGTTCGTTAGAGATATCAACGACTTCAGAGAGTGTTTTAAAAAAGTTCAGACCAATCATTTTCTATCTTGAGACAAAGGGTGAAGCTGTTAAGTAGGTTTGCCTCCTCCAGGCTACATTTATCACATATCAGAGAGATCTCGGGTTATATCTTGAGTAATTTTGTCTTTGAATAATGGAGTCTATGAATGACTTTGAACTGAATGAGATGAGAATTAATGGAATAAGAATGAATCTCCTCCAAGATATCTCCTCACAGATCTGTGTTTCCTGTTCATTCTCCCATTTGGTCTTGATTGCTTTCATAAGAAGGATTGTTAAACCTAGACATAAGGCAGTGTCTCAGCAGCACTTGTTTATAAGCTATTACATGTTAAAAACAGAAGGTGAAGCCCTTTTAAAGTGAACTGTGTGGGCATGCACGTAGTTTCTGATGCGCAGTAACTTGAAGATGTTATTCATAGGAAGTCCACATTTCTCCTCCAGCTAAACAAGAAGCGGAAAGCAGAACATGCAGATGAATGTTACTAATAATACATATTCCAATATATCCTTCAAATGTGAGAGACCATTAACAAGTCGAGTTGATGCAAATGCTGGATTTCCATTTATTGGTAATAGATTGGTAACAATTACAATGCCCTTCACTCAGACCAAACCTTAATTTGCTGTCAGATTCTTATCAAGCTCTGTATGGTAACACTAATAGCGTATATTAGTTTTTATAATGATGTAGAATATAAGACTTCATCACCAAGAAAGTAAGGGACAAAACTGAGGCTCACTCCCAGAACCAAACTACTAATCCTTTAACCTGACAAAAACCCAATTTAAGACTGGACCATCAACTGGGCAAAGTAAGCAACTTCCCCTGGGATCCCTGTGTCAAAATCAAATTTTAGCAACTTCTTTTTTCACATATTTTTCAATTTACATGTTCCATATTTTCAAATTGATGTGTTCAATCAAATTACCACAGAGTAAATCTGCGACCAGGTGGTATTACACCATAAGAAAAAACTTTATATGCATTGCATGGGAAGGAATGGGAGGTCAATAGGGGCCCAATAGCTCATTCCTGCCCCAGGACCCCAGCTGGTTAATCCAGCAATGTCCCAATTGATTATATTTGTAAAGGATGGCTGCAATCAGTTCTGTAGACATCGCCAAACTTGGACATATGACCTCAGTAATTCTAAAACGGACCTGGCTGCGATACTGATATAAAGCTTGGTAACATTCAACAAGATGTCATCCTTGTAACAAGATACCTTATTACTTGGGTTTGTTGTGTTGTAACCATAGAAAGACAAGAGTGTATGATTCAGAGTCAGAGTCGATGGTAGGTGCAAACAGACATGGTGATACAGGATACCCCTCTCTAATGCCCAGGGAGTAGCCACCACCACTTGTCTTACAAATACAGACACATTACACATGTTTTTGTTTTTTAAGGCTAATATTGATATTTTTAGCCAAACAGCTTAAAATTTGACTGTTTTTCATCAACTCACCACCACCAACCGCATCATTTAGAAAACAAACAAAAACACTCAAATCCAAGTGAAATAAATACCTGGCATTGGAGATAATATCAGGAGAAATTTTTTGGAAAATATGACTGAACAGTTCAATTAATAAATACTGTTACATTTTCCATTGTTGCATTACATTTTATAAGTAAATACTGTACTTTCTACCCCACTACAGTGCTATCATTAGTCAATAAACAGTGTAAAGCAGTTCAAATTAGCTCCACCTTCCTCCACTTCTGATGGCCAGTGCAAACAGACATGGGAGTAAAGGTCTCCTGAATTTTCAGCGAGACATATTTTATTTATATTCATCATGCAAATAACCCAACTTTGATGCAGCCTTTCCTCACCATATAATAAGCTACACACACAATATCTTTCCCACCTCTTGTCTGAACATAGTGTTATCCAACTTTGAATGATATAACGTTCTGTGGCAATCCAGTTAATTAACTGCATAATCCATGTACTGTATGTACAAAATGTATAACTGTTGCCTGTTGTACATATAGTATTCAGGCTTCTGTATCATTACAAGAACCAAGAGCTATTTCCTGCATTATATGACATTCACAGTTTTTTAAACAGTTCTCCATCTGCAGGATTAATATTAGGTCTCTTGTTAACAGATGAAAGGGTGGCAGTTCTCACCAAACTCTGAAAACCTGTCCTTTTAATAGAACTATATGCTTTCCAGTTGTAGGGTGTTTGTTCACTGTGACTCAATCTGACCAGAACTTCGTTTGTATTCCAGTATATGAGCAGTGGTGGATGAAGTATTCCTTCAAAGTAAAATTAGCAACACTGCAATATAGGTCTAGGCCTAGGCAAAACTATTTTTTAACAAAATACTCTTCAAGCAAACCTTTAAGTACTCACAATGCATAAAATGGCCACTCTGAGTGTTACTACGATTGTATTATCGGGACTTTAAAGGCAGCATTTTACAGTTGTAGCTAACTACTTCATACACTGATGGGTGGTTCAATAGCATCATGAACTCCGTGCGTCATAGGTTGTGTGTGTAAAATCCTAATGTGTAAAGTAACTGTAAATCTGTCAATCAAATATAGTGGAGTAAAAAGAACAATGGAGTACAAATATGGATGGATTAGGCTACTGAATGGTCCTTCCATGCACTGGCCCAGGGGTCCAAGACAAGAGGCAAGAGGTCAACAACCTCAAATGGGCATAAAATGACCACAAAGACCTTAGGGGATGCAAACTGAGCTTAAAGGCGACCACGAACGACGTCTCTTTCAATCTATATGGGACTGTTGTCCGTGCTCCTGTTGTCTCATAATCCATCCACGAGTATAACTTAGCAGTACACTCTAGTTTCTGCTTAATTTAAGTACACTGTTTGAGTGGAATATAGGCTACATCCCACCACTGCATAATAGGAATATTTTATATTTGATAAAAGCGTAAGAAGAGATAATTTTTGTTGTGTCCCCTTACGTGTTGAACTCAGCGATTGCAGTAGTAAAAGAACCTGAGCTGAGAGGAGATGGAGGACAGAGAGAGACAGTTCAGAAGCGAGAGACGGGAACAGAGATAGAGATGAGTGGGCTGGTGGAGCGGTGGCTCGCGTGCATTCCTCGCGTGTGTGTGGGCGCGTGGCTCTGGGTTCAGAGCCGTCGGCCCTCCTCTCCTCCCTCCTCCTCCCTCCCCCATCTACCCCTCCCATGCTCCTCCTGCTCCGACACAGACAGGCAAAAGGCGGAGGAGGAGCAACGGACCTCACAGTCAACAGACGCTGGGTGTACGGCAGTCCGCCGATCGGGAGGCTACACCGGCAGAAGCCCACGGAGGGAGGGAGACATCAGCTCACGGTAAGATAACGGACGCTCGCACCGCGATGACGGTTGTACGTCTCCTCGATTAGCTTGATTAACGGTTACTCAGATGGCTGACATCGACGCCTCTTGCTGTCTTTTGATTGTGTTTTGTCAATGCCGTTCCCCGTTGCCACTATATTTGCTATATTAAACACACGGGATCATGAAGTAGGATGTTAAAACAACACAATAGCTTATGAAATGTGTTTAATTTAGCCGAAACTCCACTGTGAAAACGGCTAAATGAGATCTAACTAGCTAACTGCGCCCCGGAGCGCAGCCATCAGTCGCAATTTCCCCCCGAGTCTGTAACGTTAGCGACACCGCTGAATGAATGATAACTCATTTACGAGCCGGTAAATGTCTTGTATCAACAAATACTTTTTAGCCTAACATATTTATTGTCACTTGGATGAAAAAGGACAGCCATGGTTTTAACCAGGGGTTTTAGAACAGCTGCTTCTCTCTTAATATTACTGGTTGATTGTGTGTGTTCGAGAGTAGAAATTTGAGTTTAAAGGCGATTTAAGTTGCCAGTTCCCACGTGTTTTTTTCCAGATAAAGGTCCCTTTTTGTGAGTATCTATAACACTGAATCCATATTAGTCCTCTTCCTGTGTATCCTTCGTCCGCTGCCGCCTCTCCACATGCAGCTGACAGCACGGTGAAGTCCAGGAGCAGGAGGTCCGCTCCCTGCCCGGGTGTAAAAATAGCCCGGTGTTTCAGCTTAGCCCGGGTCACAGTAATGCGACACAAACACACACATACACACACTCAGGCACGGCTCCCACTGACTTTCTGCATTCACCCATCCAAGTCCTTTTCCCAAAGTAGATCGCACTTGCCCGATCGAGCACTGTTATTGTTCGGTCCTGTTATGTGGGTTAACAGGATGTCACAAAGTTGTGCATGAACATGACACCTGTTTGTTTTAGCCTACTTACCACATCCTCCGTTTTATGAGAGAGCGCTGCCGCTAAGGCCAGATGTCATCCGTTTTAGCGTGAGATATAAAGCGTTACGAAGCGTAATTTTGTGTGAAGGAGCCCTTTAAGCCCATCACTGTGTATATGCAGGTATTCCCCACATCTCAGCTTTGAGTTCAGCTGCAGAGTAGCACAGCTGTCGCACCCACAAGTCACTTTGGCAGTAAGACTGCTGTGGCTGCCCAGGTGCTGATGACTCAAAGGACGACATAACCTAAATTTCTCCAGTAGCCTACTTTCTCTTCTTTGCTTGTCTTAAAGTGGAGGGTGAAATAATTCATGGCCTGTTTTATTTGACTTAAACATGCTGCAGCAAGGAGATAAAAATAAAACCTGCCCAGAGAGGAAATAATTCAGCTGTAAATGTAAAAGGTGCAAGCACAGAAGAAGCAGCAATATATAAAGAAAAAATGGTCAGAAAAAAACGCTTTATGATGTGAGAGGGAAACAAAAGCAGCCCAATTAGAGGCTTGGGGGCAAAGCCTGTGCACATTATGGATAAACAAAGCGCTCAGGGCTCCGAGTTTGCCTCAAAATTCTCAATTATTATTTTAAACCAGCGAGACCTGCTATCTTGGTTTTTAGTCTCTCGCTGAATCATTTCCTAATGAGCTCCGAGCTGAGGGAGAAGAAACAAAATCACATTTTAAATTCAGCTGCAACCTTAGAGACAAAACACAAACAGCAGCTTCCAGGCAATAAAGTTCCCTAGTTTTTATGGGATTTCTTGAGATGGAAGGATGCAAAAAAAAAAAAAAACAACAGCAGGTCAAAACGTCCAAAGAAATGGCTAAATGTGCAGATAAATGCCTCAGAGGGAGAGGGCACGCAAATAAGCACAAGCATAGGCTACAGTGTAAGATGGTAGACCCCAGTGTTAAACGATGCAACTACCACTGATAATTATAGTCCTGCTATTCAAAGATAGACTTTTCTGTGGTCTTAATTACAAGCTGGATTGTACTGGACTGAAGGACTTAATATAACTGGCTTCAGCTGACAATGGCCATCTAAAGTAGCTTTTGGATGTTTTCCCACTGGCCTGCCTGTGTGTCAGTGTAGATGAGCCAGGCAGCTTTTGGCTGGAGAAGAAAGGTGTCCTGGTGAGTAAGTGGCTCCGAGGCTGGAGGCTTCGAGGAGAGCAGCAGATGGATGATGATGTAGCGGGTACTGGCGCTCCCTGCCTCCCGCCGCCATCCGTCACGCGCTAATGATCGTGTCACACCTTCTCCCCGGGCGGCCGGCCGCTTCTGCAGCGCTCAGCTCAAAAACTGGTAGCTCCACTCAAATCCCCTCTTCACGGCCGTCGGCTGAAAAGCCCGGAGACAGACTGTGCTGCAAGCCTCTCTATCACTAATTCCTCACTTTTTTCTTTCTCCAGCGCCTTCCTTCACCCCTCTTCACCTTTAAAGTCCCTGCAGACTGTTTCCTCATCTCTCTTCATCCCCTGCTTCCTTCGCCTCCCATACATCTTGTTTTCTCTGTAGTGTATGTGCCCCATGTCATTCTTTTTCCTCTCTGTCTTCTTGTGCCGTGTTCCCATTCTTCTCTGATTGCTGTAGAGTTACAGATACCAGCAGTTCAATACAAGCAGCCTCTCTCTTATTTTAAACACATTTTCTTTGATTGAATGATTAAATGACATGTATCATTTTCCCCCCTCCCCTCTGTCTGAGGTCTGAGGTCACATACAGTGCAGCACAGGTGGAGCTGGTCTGTTTGCTTAAAGGACATCTCAGCAAAAACCTGTCAACAGCACAATAGGGAGCCTCACAAGTTATTATGTCCTTTAGAGTGTTTTTATGTCTCCGGACCATTTCCTCTTCCCTATAGACTGCAGTGGACCACGGCACTAAGACAGAGCTACAGATCATTTGCAGGATCCTGCTCTAATAAACAGCAGAGCCACAACTAAAGAGTAGTAGTCTCTAAAGAGATTATTTTCTCCATTCATTGTCTTGTCTATAAAATGTCAGAGATGAGGGAAAAAATGCATCACAATTTACCAGAACCCTAGGTTAATTTAAAAAAAAAATTCTTTTTTTACAAGCAACACTTAAAAATACAAAGACATTATGTTCACTATCTTATACAACAAAGAAAAGCAGCACATTTTCAAATTTGAGAAACTGGAACCAGGAAATGTTGTGTAATTTTTGCCTGAAAAAAAAAATTGACGATCAAAATCATTTCGGATGAATTTTATGTCCATCGCATCTTTTCAATACACAGTGAGAAATGTCCCTCACTATAGTCCCTCAACCAAGAGTTGTCAAACCACAAGACTAATTTCTTTGGAAAACCTTCACGTGAAATGGTCTTTTCAGTATGAGTGGAAGAATAATCAATATGTCTAATGTTTATCGTTATCACATCACTACTGAATTTCATTAGTGGTTTACCAACTAAACCACTAATGCTAACCAACCAAATTACAGTATGATTTAATTCCTTTATGAATATAATAATTGAAAAGTACCACATATCATGTTAATTTAGCAACACATGCCAAGATTTGAGACGCCTCTCTTCCATACTGAGAATATTTTTTCTGGGTGGACTCGCTGCTGTCATGTATTGTGTTTCATTGAGGCAGTATAGGAAGTAAACACCACTTTTGTTGCACATGGACTGACAGGGGCCTTTTTTTAAAAAAACAGCTATTATCTCCAGTCAGGTGTTAAATAACCATGTTATGGGATTCAGCATCCTCTGAGCTCGTTATTCTGTCCCATGTGTTACAGGAATAAGTGTCCCCTAGAGCTATGTGTTACAGCAGAATGTGTCCCCACTGAATGTGGTTGGCCCTTTGGAATAGATGGTGGAATGTCACTTCCTCTTGTGTGTGTGTCTATCTCTTTGGTCTCGGCAATATTCTCACCACTGGGATCACAGACTCAGCTTGGCATTCTGGGAATATCAGTGCCGGCGGATCGGATGATACTCTCCACAGCTGCTGTTTCTAAGAAAAGCTTGAGGACACACTCAAACCGACACACCCGCACACCCACACACACACACACACACACGCACACGCACACACACACACACACACCAGACATGCGTTTACATGAGCTACACACATGTAAATACACAAGCAAATACCACATCCAAGCACAGGCCTATAGGTTACTGTCACAGATGCACAGGCACACTTACTGTAATACACTTAAAGCAGCAATTAACTGTCAAGCCTGGAGAGCATTTGGGAAGCATAGACAGACATTAACACACACGTACGCAGACACACACATAAGCATAGCTACTTGATGTCATTTCCAGCAGCTATGCTTTTATGCTCTGGCAACTGTTTGATATGAGTGCAGAATAGTGTAGTGGTGTTTCTGCTCTACAATGACCACTAACACCGTTTTCTCTTCTGTGTTTTTCAATCTCTTCAGGCTATTTTCCGTTGACCAGTTAAGAGCCGGCAGAGAAAGAAACAGTGGAGAAGGCGAGCACAGGCGGAGAGAGGATAATTGCGTTTCTGGCTGCCCTGTGGGAACATGGGATATATGACCTCATCATTCACCTGTGAGGCTCTCCAGTAAACAACTCCAGATAGGTAGGAACAGCATACACACATACTCAGACTCATGCAAATGCTGGTGAAGATGTTCGTAAATAGCAGTAAAAATACAAATGCAGACATTACTTAGGTAAACACACAGTCTGACAATCCATGTTTTGTGTTATTTAGCAGGATGACTGAAGCTGCTAGAGAAAGTGCAGATGTCCTCCTAAAGCCCTGCGATGTGACGTCATGTGACGTCATCAGCTGCCCCTCTCCTCCGCCATGTCTGCCCCTCTGCAATCAGAGGGAGGACGAGGAGTGTCACCATGACAGTAAGAAGCTGGAGCAGCAGGTAACTGACACTATCATAGCTTCTGCCGAATCCCACATTAGTAGTATACCACTTGAAAGTTATGCACCCTCCACCTACCACCACCACTCACGTGCTCACTCGATGACAAATTGTGTCCTCACTCGCAGAAACACTGTAACCAGGTGCAACCAAAGAAAAAAGTTAAGGTAAGCTAAAATAAATCTACCTCTCATTATTCATCCTTACTGAAATATCGATTGCATTACATTCTGTGAATTTGTAATGTTGCCTGCTTCTGTGTGTGTGTTTCAGGCTAAAGGAAAGTTAGTGCGCAGTATGGCTATCTGCGAGGAGTCCTCTCCATTTGAAGAAATCCAGGTAACACACACACACACACACAGACACACACACACATTATCATCCACCTCCTCTCCCTCATCATCATCACACTCAAATTACTCTTTATTTTCCTCTCTCTCTCTCTCTTTCTCTCTCTCTCTCTCTCTCAGGCATATCCAGACACAAACATCTCATCAAGCTGCAATGATAATGAGAGAACTTCCTGTAAGGAGGAAGAGCAGGAGAGAAGCACAGATCCAAAGAAACATTCACTTTCCAAAGGTGTGTGTGTTTGGGTGCATCCGTGTGATTGATGTCTCATAAAAAGAGAGACAAAAGAAAACAAATAAAATGCAATAAAATGTAATTCTGTGCCACTATTTAGATGTAGTTCTCCTGGGGTGTTTAATATTGCAGTGTGTTTTTTGTATTTTTATATTTATTGACTTGTAATACATCCTTCCTGCCTTTCTCGCTCTCAGAGTCCAGCGTGGAGTACACCGACTCCACCGGCATAGACCTGCACCAGTTTATCGTCGACACCCTCAACAGCAACCCCAGAGACCGCATGATGCTGCTCAAACTGGAGCAGGACATGATCGACTTCATCACCAGCAATAGGTGTGCATGTGTGTGTGTGTGTGAAGGAGTGTGTGAAGGAGAGGACATAACCTTGGGTTCTCATTGTCCTTTCTACCTATTTAAATCTGCTGGAATAAATTGCGTATGCAGGCTAAAACCTAAAAAAGGCAAAAAAAAAGATTGAACACAGTTTTATGCTAATTTGAGGTATGTTTTCAGCTCATATATTAAAGTTCTGTCCATCCAGCTCATTTGGTGTACTTATCAATATATCGAGCCAGTTATGTTAGTGTGGGTGTGTTTGGACCACAGGGGATGAAACGGGACTGAAGCCAAAAAATACACCCAGTCTTAGTCTACCTCCTTCTCTCTCTCTCCCTCTGTGTCTCTTTTCTCACTTTCACCTTCCTCCCTCCCACTTTCATCTCTCCCTCGTTCTATCTTTGTCTTCCTCTCTGCCTCCTTCCCTCTCTCCCCCATTTCACTCACGTCTCCTTTTTCATCCCACCCTTCTCTTCGCACATCTTTCCCCCGTTTCTATCTCTCTCAGCCCCTTTAAGAAGTTTCCTCACATGTCGTCCTACCACCGTATGCTGGTCCATCGGGTGGCGGCCTACTTTGGCATGGAGCACAATGTAGACCAGACAGGCAAGTCTGTCATCATCAACAGGACCAAGAGCACGCGCATGTAAGCATGCATAATGTGTCTGTTAGTATATGTATGTAAATCCTCGCCTTTAACTGTGAATTTACAACGTTTTTTACCTGTTTGTCTATGAAGACCGGAGCAGCGCTTTTTGGATGAGGTGCACAAGGACAAGGCAGAAGAAATCCACTGTTGGAAAATTATTTTGAAGAGAGACAGCAGCTCAGATGACCAGGTTTGTCTGTCCTCCTATATCTATAGCTGCCTGTCTCTCTGGAATTTCCTCTATAATTGACATTGATCGTATGATATCAGCGATTTGACCTGTTTTTGTTTCTCTCCTTACAGACCCGACTCCACCCCTTACGGGAGAAGCAAAGCAAGTCAATGGAGGAGCGAGAGGAGGAGTACCAAAGAGCACGAGAACGAATCTTTAACCAAGAGGTGAGACGGGGAGACAGAGGAAGACAGACAGGCAGACATGACATAGAGACAGAGAGGAGACTCACTAATTTCTCTGCTGTTCTTTTACAGCCTCTCTGCACCCAGGAGAGCGCCCATGCAGAAACCAGGTAACCTTGCCTGCAGTGTATTTTTTCCATGTGCCTTTTCAGCCTATTATATTTAGATGAGAACATTAATATATGTCCGTGTGTGTGTGTGTGTGTGTGTGTGTGTGTGCTGTGTGCAGGGCTGTGGAGGAGTACAATCCATATGCTGAGACCCAGAGGAAAAGGCAGCTCTTCAGGTAGACCTCTGCGCAGATGTGCAGTCATTTATCATCTTAATCTGGTCAGCCTGCCTGGCACAGAGCTTTTCACAATCTGCAGCAGAAACAGAAAGAGACCTAGATTTTTGTGTGTGTGTCAGGGTTTAAGATTTTCTGCAATTCTGAATGAAAATAACTGACGGGCGTTTTTATAGATGATTTACATGAATGTATGTTTTATATAAAACCTTCAGCACTTCATGTTGTGTGGCACATTAGCAGGTGTGGAAGTCATTTTTGCTGCCCATTCACATAAATGGCATGGCTCTCGTGCAGTCATAAGGCTGTAGGATAATTCTGGATGTGTCTCACAGGGGGAGCCGTGACAGCTCAGGCTCCAGTTGGACAGGCAGCAGCAGGCAGAGTAGCACTGAGACTGACTGTCGCTATAGCAACGACCCCCGACCTTGGAGCAGCACTGATTCCGATTCCTCCTACCAGTGGACAGGTCCCGCCCCGAAACCCCGTCAGCCTCCCAACCACAGCTGGGAAGCACGAGGTGCAGGTGCGTCTTTTTAAACCTTGTGTCAGAATAACATTTTGTGACTTTTTCGCACTTCTTATGTCACACTTTCAATGTGTAAATTCAGTCAACGAGGGTGAGACACTTCACTCCTCAACACCTGTATGCCAGCAAACTTATCCCCAGACTTCATCACCACACCACACTTGGGAAAATCGCTGTTTATAAATTATCTGTTTTTATTCAGTAGCGTTAATTAACAAAAAGCAGTGGAAGTTGTTCTGGTGTGAAAATTTAACCCAATCCATGAATCTTCACACCATAGCTGTAAATTTTCACACAACACCTCCAGACTTCTTCGCATATTCGGGAAGAAAAATACATCGTTGCCCTCAGACTGCACTGAGGGGTTACACAGTATTTTTTTTAGCACAGACAGGGGTGGAGTGTGTAATCTTTTTTTTATCAGATTGAGATGTTGAAATGTGAATTTGTTATGTGCCATGGTAATGAAGCTCCCTTCTGTCATCTCTACCTCCCCTACTCTTACTCTTTATTTTCTCATCTCTACTCCTTCTTTCACATTTCACTCTCTCTTTCTTTCTCAGGCTCCATCTCTCTGTTCAGACTGCCATCCACTTGTCCCCACTCCTCCTCTCCTCCCATCATAGAGGAGCCGGCTCACAACTCTACCTTCATCGTGGAGAACGGGATCCCACCGGGAAGCATATTAGTGAACCCACATACTGGTACATAACACACACACACACACACACACACACACACACACACGCGTATACCCGTGAGATTTTGGTACACAACACGTACACATTTATCATACTCAACCGTTCGGCCTCTCAGGGCAGCCTTTCCTGAACCCTGATGGAAGCCCTGCGGTGTACAACCCTCCAGACAGTCAGCAGCCAATCAGGAGCCAGACTCAGCTGCAAGGCTCTCCCTCTCAGCAGCAACAGCAGCAGGTAGCACAAACACACACACAGCAGGAAGTGTCTGGCATGCGAGATTTGGTCACAGTGCCATACATACATGTCGCTGTTTGTGTCTTTATCTTTGTCTCCATATGTGTGTCTCTCGCAGGTGGTTCAGTACTCGTCTGTCTCTTACACAGCTCCACAAATGTTGCCTGTCACTCCCTCACAGCCATACTCGACAGTATGTATCTCTGCAGTGTCCCAAAACTGTGTTTACAGTATGTGTGTGTGTGTGTGTTGATTGTCATCTGTGTTTTGACCTCCTTTCCCTCGACCCACAGATTGAAGACCTCTCCTCGCAGTTTGCTCATGTGACAGTGAACTGTCAGTCAGCGGGTGAAGCCCCACCTCTCGGCCCTCCCAGTCAGGGTTACATCTATGCAGCTCCTCCCCCTCCTCCTCCCCCTCCCAACCCCACAAGCTACTGCCAGCCCTCACCTCAGGTAGGGAAACACACACGCAATTAGGATTTTTCACTTCTTTTCTGACTCTTAACATAAAATGATTAGCTTGTGACTGATGTGATACATTAACTATTGATGTTTTAAAAGTGGTGCATACATTTTGACATCGAAATCCTGCAATTTAAAGACAGAATGCTAGTAGGAGTAAAAGTAATATTTTGAACATTATTTTCCTTTAGATGCCTATGTATTACTACGGCCAGTACCCTACCTCAGCCCAGCATGGATGCAGGCCTGTCTCACCCAGCCAGCACATCCACAGCCAAGTAGCACAACCAACAGGTACTTCCCATTTGTGTGTGTGTGTGTGTGTGTGCATGTGTATGTGCATGTGTATGTGCGTGTGTGTGTGAATGGTTGAAAGGCGCAGGCTGTGGCAGTAGAGAAGGGGGCCGTTACACTGTCAGAGATGTAGTCTGAGGGTCTCACAGTGAACCGGTCTCTTTTCCTGCTGCTTCTGTTCAACACAGGGATAAAGACCAAGAAGAAACACACACAACCTCAACACTTGTCATGTGTCAGAATTTACAGTACATCACAGACTGCTCAGTTCTTAATGAGCGATTTGCAGTTTAGACAGGTGCAAACAACCAGTCAACACCTTCTAGGCATCAGTGTCTGTTAACAAAATAAAATAAAATGAATGTCTAAAATTACACAATTACTCAAAACAGACACTGGATACAAATGATATAAACAGCACTGCATGAATGCTTTAAAAAAGCTGAGACGTTTTTTGTTGCTATTATGATTTAATGTTGCCAATAAAGATATTTATGCAACCAAATCCACTGCTAACATCTTACATTAAACGTTGTCTACTGGATGAATTTTTATATTAATGTATTAACAAAAAACAATTTCTGGAACATTTGCCCTCTCTTATTTCAGAACTGTTTGTTAAGGCTGTATGTAAGCTTCACATTGTTCTTAACAACTCCTAATATATTCTAAAAAAAGGTGAAGCTGTCTTGTGGCCTTTTTCTTACACTTTGTCAAACAAATTGCAGTGATAATAATTGTTAATAATCTTTTATATACACGTGTGTTTGCAGCAGGTTACGCTCCTACCGTGGGGGTGCAGCAGCCTTCCCTCACCCAGGCGCAGGCTGTGTTGGGGACCTACTCACCAATGGCCTCTCATCAGTGTAGCATGGTTCAGGTAAGAAGAGAAGGCCCAAAGATCTCGTTCTGCGTCGAACATCTCAGCCTCCAAAAGAAGCATTTAGCGGTTTGCAAAGTGCTTCAGGTAGCAAACTGTTGCTGAAATGTGTCGGTCTAACAATAAAGTTGTTCTGTATACTGCAAGTGTTGCAGGAGCTTTGACCTCTTTAGATTTTTTCCTTTCTCCATGAGCCTTAGAAGTAGGTGAAGTTGTGCCAGAAACTTCTACTTTGCTTCTTGCAAACTCTTCGCTCCAACTTACTCTCTTTTCTCTCTCCTCTGCAGGGAGGTGTTTCAATGTCCTATCCCCAAAGTAAAGTTGTGACTGGGGTAGGTGGGGAGGCAGGTTACTGCTGCGTGGTACCCTCACCCTCCCACCACAGCAGCTGCCACCCTCCCAGCTGCAGCAACCTCAGCGCTCCAGCCTGGAGCGCGCAGTACTGATGATGCCTCGACGGATGGAGTGATGATACTTTGGTTCCTGCGTGAACCCATCACACATACTTAACACAAACACCTTCTTTTTCACTCCCCTCCTCTCCATACTCGCCTACACCCGCCTTCTTCCAGATGATGCCCACAGGGCACATCGTTCACACACACACAAGCATGTACACACACAACATACACCCACTCACATATATAAATGTACCACTGTACCAAAGCTTAATAGTATATATCAGAGCTGCTGTATTGAATGCATAATTTATATACACAAATGGAGTTTTATATTGATATTAAATTATATATTGTGTTTTAAGGAAATGCACTGTGTGAAGAGAATAAAGTCCTATGGCTGATTTATTTCATCCTGGCTCTTTATGCGTCTTATGTTGATGATGATGCTAATGGGGGGGGTGCAGCCGTGATGAGATGCATACAGGAAATAAAGTGCATTATATGAGGATATAGTATTCTTAACATGAAATGGAAGGAGTCATGGTTTGTACCACTGAATTCATAAATGGGAGATGAATTTCATGTCTGAATAACTAACATGCAAGTGTAAGATTTTTTCCTTGATATGGTGGATCATTATGGGGATTTAGTTTTAGGATACCTTGGTTTTATTGGGAGATTACGACGCTCACATAAAGAGTTTTTAACAAGAAAGCGACGATTCAGGTTTTTACATTTCAAGTCAACATGACATCTGTTACAAATTACGAAAATAGAAAAGATCATTTCCAGTTACCGTACCCAATTAAGCCACTGGAGGATTTCCACCTTAAGACTTTAGTGCCCCCTCCTGCTCAAAGACCCTCAGTACATTGTCCTCGCATGTAAAGCAATACAGGTAATTTCACCACTAGTTACTTTACCCTTAATGAAGAACTACACGAACTCTCAAGGTTTTTTTTTTCTATCTTAGAATGCAGCAACAACTGTTCTCATTATTGCTCAATCTGCTGATTATCTTCACAATCAACTAATTAATTAATTGTTTATTCCAGAAAATACTGCACAATCGACCCAATTGTTTGCTTTGTCCAAAAAAAACTCCCAGGACCTCAACATTTTAAATTTACTATCACAGAAGGCAAAAAAGCAGCAGATGTATTTCACAAATGTAGAAACAATTTTTTTTCATTAAATTGTGAGTAAACAATTAATCATAAATATTTTTTGCAGAAACACTTTGAGTGGAATGACTGATAATCATTTTAGCTCTATTAATGTGAAAACAATTTTCGTTTTGACTTGTCATAGTAGAAGTACAACTGTTAACAATAACATTAAAGTGTCCCAGTAAGACATGACAGTGTGACAGTCAGGGGGCATGAACAACACCTGGATTCTTTAAACTGAAGCAGCTAGTAGAATTCAATCATAATTCACTTGTATTATTTACACCTGAGCTTTTTCTAGTGTCACAAATATAAAGGTTTAGTCAAATATACAGATCAACATCTAGCTAAAAACAGCTCAAATCTAAATTAGTCTTTACAAACACACAGGAACACTATCATATAAAATGCGTCCTCTTTTCAGTCTTGTGGCAGCCAACATTTTACACCAGTGATGAAACTACTTTCACTTTCAAGCAAGCATTAACTGATAAGTCAATGTGTTATTGTTCTGATGGTGGGTAATTCATTTTGTACTGAAACTGATTCATATTCTCCCCATCAAATTCAATGAAACATATCCATCATCCACACAAGGCTTTAAAATTAAATTTAGATTTCATAACTGCGGTACTGAATGCATAATTTATACCGACCAACGGTTTCGCGAAGCCAGCTCTATTTTTGTCCTTTCTACATTCAGACACACACACAGACACACACACGTGAGCAGCAGTGCAGGTTCCATGATCTTTAATAAAAGGCACATGTACAGCCATAGTGAGATGAGTGAGTCCACTGGCATAGAGACGAAGCATTAAAACACAGAAATACAGGAAGTAGAGGTCAGGAGGAGAGAGATCTATCTGCTTTACAGTAGAATCTACTTAAGTAACATCGTCTTGTTCTCGTTCAAGAAAGTCTAACACTAATATGTCACTGTGGTAAGGTAAAACCCCCCATCCCAACCCCTGCCACACACACGCACACACACACGCGCATGCACGCGCACACACACGCACGCACACACACACACACACACACACACACACACACACACACAATCCATCACCATCCAAAGTCTGATCTTCCAGAAAAAAGTCCTCTCCAGAGAGCTGTTGAGCTCCGAGCGCACAAAGAAATCCAGAGCGCCCTGAGACTCAGCACTCACCATTTGTGTTTCGTTCCGTTGCTGTTGTTGACTAGTCCCCATGGTCGGATTAGCCTGGTTGGGAGTAAAATTCGCAGTTGGGCTCCTGTTGTGCTCAGGTTCACATCAGCTTCATTATATGTTGCACAAAGACCCAGAATCTAACCACTACTCTTATACTGGGATACTACCTGGCCCCAGGTTTTCTCTGTGTCACTTATGTGATCATTTTAGTCAAACACAATTTCATTTAGGAAAAATGCACCAAAAAAGCAGGTTTCACCTGATTTATAACACTTCTAGTTTTGGATGAAAGCTGCCGACTCTTCAAACTGATGGAAAAAAAGTATTGAGTCATTGTTTTCAGGGCTCAAGATGCATCACTGACCATCTGTCATGATGGCAGGAAATGATATTTCCAGTGATGACTACCTTGAGATTTGGAACATCTTTGAACAAAATTTGTAAATAGACACTTTCTAAAAAATAGATAGAAAAATGCACCATGAGAGAACAATATAAAAAACAATAAAGGTGGTGAACCTAGATTTTGACACACGGCCATAAGATTACATAATAATGTTGACAGGGTACTGTAGCGGCGCAAATTCCCAATCAAATATGAGGATGAATCCTTAATTAGAGATCAAGGACGTCAGTTTGGGATCTGTTTTTTTACTACTTTTGACATTTCATACACTAAATTAATATTTGAGAGAATAATATGCAGGTAATAACTAAAATAGTTGCAGTCCTACAACCGATACGCAGTGAACGTGGGGCCCCCTGAAGGTCTGTTGGTAATCCAGTCTTGCTGGTTCTGTACTCTAACGATCGTACTCTGGTTCACTTTAGGACATGTTTACAGGAATCTCACAGTTGTGATTTGCTCACACACACTCACACAGGCAGCTGTTCACACACTAAAACCCAACTAAAGAGAAAAGAGTTCACAGGTACTTAGATATTTAGGGTTAAGAGAAATAAAAATTATAGTAGTGTTGAAGGTTAAATATAACCACAGCTGGAGGAATAAGTCTAAGAAACTAAAATATGCATGCAGCCAGGCCATCTCTCCTCTTGTTGAAAGGTAAAAGAGGGTTAAAGTGGGGATGCCGTCTTTCCTCTGTTCTGGCAAAGTCTGGGACACAAAAGGGGAAAGTTTGCCAAAACGGAAGGAAATTGTTGACGAAACTGTGGAGGGACGGGAAAAAGACAAACACACACACACGCACGCACATACACGCACACGCACGCACGCACGCACACACACACATACACACTCAACATCCCTTCACATGTCCAAAGAACAGCTCAGTAGAGTCAGACGCTCTAGTTTCACATTATCACGTGTGTTTGGGACATTTGAACATGTAAGCAGAGTGTGGGCCGCACTCCAGGGTCCATCACTTAACTCTCTCTCTCTGTCGGTCTCTCTCACACACAAACACACAAACAGGCACGCAACAAACGCACCCAGCAAATCCTGCTTTGGTTGGTGTGTGTGCTACCTTTGGCTGTGGGTGTCAGGGGTCAAAGGTCAGACACAGCCTGACCTCAGAGAGCCATCTCAGGTACACACCAACCATGTCACAACCCCCTCCCCCACTCGCTGCCCCCGACACCCCCCACCTGTGCCATCGCAGGTTTCACTCCACCCCTCCATCCCATATCAATGCCCACCCCTCTCCATAGCAACTCACAGCTCCCCCAAGCAAGGGGTCTCACTATCTTGTAAAAGGAGGTAAGTGTAATTAGTGGTGTGTGTGTGTGTGTGTGTGTGTGTGTGTGTGTGTTTGCGTGCGTGTGTATGTATGTATGTATGTATATATGTGTGTATATATGTGTGTGGTGGCGTGTGTACCCTGCGTGATTGTGTGTTTCTGTGTGAGTGAGTATATACATGTATTTGCGTGTGTGTGTGTGTGTAGGTGTTAAGAGGTATCAGTGGTTCAGTGGTGTCTCTCTTTAATCTTCATCAGATCCTCTCTCTCTTAGCCCCTCGTCCTCCATCACCCTTCTTCTTGTTCCTTGTCCTTTCCATCTTCTTCCTCCTCCTCCTCTTCTTCCTCCTCCTCCTCCTCTTCTTCCCTCACTCTTTATTTTTGGACTTGGAAGATGAATAGGCGCAGGTTGATGTTTTTGGCGGCCAGCAGTTTGTTGCACTCCACCGAATCAGAGATGGGCAGAGGGACGTAGTCGGTCTCGTTGGCATCGTTGCTGAAGGAGTGGTGGTGGATGACAGGCTTGATCCGCACGTCGTCATACGGCCCCTTCAACAGCAGGAAGGAGCACTCCAGGGCAGAGTTCACCTACACATACAGGAACACAATGTATTAGCCAGAACATCTGCTGAGTATAGAGCCTGACCTGTACTGCATTTTTGACTCTGGTGTCTGACATATTGGCAATACTTCCTGTATTTCTGTGTTTTAATGCTTTGTCTCTATGCCAGTGGACTCTCTCTCTCTCTCTCTCTCTCTCTCTCTCTCACTCACTCACTCACTCACTCACTCACTCACTCACTCCCCTCACTATGGCTGTACATGTGCCTTTTACTAAAGATCATGGAACCTGCACTGCTGCTTACGTGTGTGTGTCTGTGTGTCTGAATGTAATAAGGACAAAAATAGAGCTCGCTTTGTCATTTTTATCTATTACTATACTATGACGTTTTATGACATTTTTACTTATATATTTATATATATATATATACTGATGATTTTTGTATGCCTTACTTTATACAGCTAACCTCATGTGCATGTCTTTGGACTGCGGGAAGAAGTCGGAGTACCTGGAGAGAATCCACACGTGCACAAGAAAAACATGCAAACTCCACAGAGAAAGACCCCAGGCCCAGGAAGTCATAGTATAGTAAGGCATAAAAACGTCATAGCATACTATGTCATAGAAATGTCATAAAATGTCATAGTATAGTAAGGCATAAAAATACTATATAAAAAGTCATACTATCACTTGTTATGCCCTATTATACTATGACTTTTTATGCCTTACTATACTATAACTTCCTGGGCCTGTGGAGTTTGTGCATGTTCCCTCTGTCTGCGTGAGCTCTCTCCGGGTACTGCGGCTTCCTCCCAGAGTCCAAAGACATACACATTAGGTTAACTGTATAAATTAAGGCATAAAAAGTCATAGTATGACTTTTTATATAGTAGTTTTATGTTTATACTATGACTTTAAGTAGTTAGTAGTAGTTAATTACTAGTAGTTTAGTAGTTTAGTAGTATAATAAGGCATAAAAAAGTCATAGTATAGTAAGTCATACAAACGTCACAGTATAGCCAGGCATAAATTAATTGACATTTTTCGGGTGACGTTAGGATATTCTCACATGACGTGAGCCTTCAGATAGCCCCCACCCTTTCAGTCAATCACATGCTAGCATGCCTAAATCGGTTGTCTTGGAGACGTAGCCTCTGGTTGTGCACAATGAAATGATCTAATATGACTTCCCCCAAACATAGTGCGGACAAGTTCACTAAAATATTTGTAGGGACAACTCTGTCCTCCCAAAATATTGGTCGGGACATGTCACTACTGTCCATATGCAAACCTACACCCTTGCGTCCCAGTATAAAAGGATGATAGGGCCGCAGTGTCTTATTGTTAAAGTCAGGGGCTTAAGCCCAGGAACCCTTGCTCATATCTTTCACTGACATAATTCATCGATAGTCTGATGAGAATTAAGCAACTTGCATGGCAGCAAAACTGGCCCCTCAACTCTGATCACTAAACAGATGATGATCACTCTGTAAGCCGTCAGATCAGATCCAAACTTTTACAGACTGGTGGTCAGTGATGCATCTTGAGCCCTGAAAACTTTAGCAATGAAAATTTAAAAATAAACACAGGGTGATACATGTACCTTGCTCTTGAGGATGAGCTGGAAGGAGAGTGTGCGCTTGCAGGAGAGGTTGGGGTTGCGCTCGGAGTCATTAACGCGGGCCTTCAGCACCCACGTCTGGTTGAGGACAGTGAAGCGCGGTGTTTCATAGTACAGACGAGTGATGAAGTCATCAGTGCGGTACGGCCTGAACTGCACCTCTGAATGGACACATAAGTAGAAGACAAGTTTTTAAAACAGGGAGACAGGTCATATGTGGGAGGCAAAGAGTGGTAAAGAGTAGGAAAGCAAAGGGAATTATATAGTTACCAACTTTTCTAGTAATCTCTCTAAAAGTTCTCAGTCATATTTCTGCACGCTATTCATCTCTCTGTTGTGTTTATGTATATACCTGTAAACCCAATCTTTTCGTAGCAGAGCAGGCTAAAGATGCTGTTGTAGAGCTGCATGTCTCTGCGGTGGTTCTGGTCCATCTCTCCCAGGATTCCCATCAGCTCTGTACCAGTCTTAGTGGGATGGGAGCACTCACTCTCATGTGCTGGCAGCTCGTGGAAGGGACCTTGCCAAGGGCAGCCGATCCTCTTGTACTTACACTGCGTCACCCTGGCAACATAATGGAAAATGTAAGTTAAGAGAAAAGCTTGAAGAAGGAAAGATGTGGCTTTATATAAATTTGTTCCTTCACAGAGGTGCTTTGTGATGAATACATGCTACTTTCTTGCAGTGAGTGGAAGGTACTAATAATATCAAAGGTGCTAATTAAACTAGGTTGTGAACCGAGGCTAATTAGCAGTCTGCTAATGATAAGTGTTCGCTCAGAGCCCACCTCATAGATTCATATCGATTACATCCTAGATATAGGTGCTTTTCAGTGGATACCTGTTACTTTACTAGAGTAAAAGCAAGGTTTCAATGATGTGAAAGGTACTAGTTTAGCTTCAGTAGTGAACCAAGGATAATTAAAACGACACTGATGTTTTTCACCTATACATAATACTAAGTGGCTGCTAGAAACTCAGCATTTTGCTTAAAGGTATTGAAAGGCAACAGGATTTACTACTCTTACAGAGTAGTGTAAAATACCTGTAATCACAGATTGTAATTTCTGCATATTAAATACTAAGTTTCATATTAAGATCCATTCCAGCCTCAAAGAAGTGATGGTGGGATTCCTGAAGATAACAACATGATATTTATGTCAAACCCAGCCAGAGCCTCACGGGAGACCGGCACATTTTTCTGTCTAACCTGACCAAAAACACCTGGTGACTGCCATGGCTGTTGTCATGGCAACACTAGCACAGACACAGCTGTCCTAAGCAGGGTCACCCGTTGCTATGGCAACAACCCCATAGGATTTTGTGCATTCAAATTCAAACAGCCTGAGCGTCACATACAACAAACACACAGTCTGTAATCACATCAGCCGTTTTTCTCCTCATAAGTCGCACGTCACACGCTCTTCCATCTTCCCCAAATTAACCCCATGTGACAGGCTAACACACACACACACACACACACACACACACACACACACACACACACACACACACACACACACAAATCATACTGGTGATTTAGTCATTAATGTTATGTGTGTGCACAGCTTCCACTTTCAAGTTTCTGTTTCATTTCTTTCAGTTGATGTCAGTATTTGTAGCCTTTTTCATTTGATGGTTTTGGTACATTTATGGGAAAACAGATCTGAACTAATTTTGAGACATTTGACAATCTTTTTAGAAGTGAATCTAAGTATGGAAGATTTCTTCTTGCTTTTCAATGAATTTGTGAGTGTGTCTGTTTGTCTGCATGTGTCTGTGTGTGTTGTATGTGAGTGTGTGTGTGTGTGTCATGTATACCTGTCTTGACACTCCTCTTTCTGGTGTCTCTCTAAGCTGGAGCGGGGGAACTGTTTTAGGCAGAAGGTACATTCTGTCGGCAGCTCACTGACAGCCTTCTCCACCGCAAGGTTCCTGCAGCACAGGTTCTTGCTGATCTCACACCTACACAAACACAGAAAACCACGAATCATACCTCAGTGCAGTGGCATGCATATAATATTTGTGGTATGCACAGTATGTTCAAACAAGTTTGTGAACAATGCACAACCATGAGCAGCTGTCTGGGCAGTAGAAAAGTTACATTATGTTTTTGTCATTTGTTTTTGGTAAGTTCAACACATACTGTAGGATAATTATTATTATTATTATTATTATTATTTCCTGTGCCCACACATTAATGATGATTGCAAATGTGATTTTGGAAAATCATGTTGAACCATAATTTGTCACATCAGGTAAAACTACTCAATAATGTGCATTCCTGTCGCACTAAAATAAAAACACATGCATGAGTGTGTAAATGACAATACATTTTGGAGTGTGTGTGGAGTGGAGAGAGTGGCTTAACATGCCATCTTAACAAGACAGTCATCACTGCTTTTTTGTTCTTCCTGCTGAAGATCACAATATTAACATTACATAGTTCCTAACACAACACGTGCAAAAAATAAAATCAGTACTTAAACCAAACATTTTGGATCAATGTAATTTTATTGGTCCAACGGTAAATAACATCTAAATTATTTAGCCACAAAAGTAATTGTCTGGCACCAAGTGTCTGTGGACAGTACTACTGTCTTAATACTCAAAAATGCATATACAACCTAAATATTAACAATATTCAAATTAAGTAATATGTAATGATACACAGTGATGTTCACATCCAACCCTGTAAGTACAATTATTAACTTAAGTACCCAGCTGCTTCTGATCTAGATTGAGTAGCTACTATGTGCCCTGCTCAGGAAGTGCTCTACAGTGAACTTCTTTTACCTGCAGTTGGGACATGTGGCCTGTTCTTCTTTGAGACGAGAATCAGCCAGGAGGTGGATGAAACAGCCTGCACACATCAGATGTCCATTGGTACACTGTGGTGGAAAAAGGTCAGTGGGTCAATAAAACAAAATATGTGAGTTAAGTGAAAAACATAATTATTGCGATTTTTAAATGAGTTGTGCAAGCTGGAGAAGATGAAGTTTGAAAATTGCAATAAGATATTTAAACTTTCTCTTGTCAAATCTTATGACAAAAAGGCCTGCATAATGTGTTACATGGGTGGTGATATATTTGAAAACTATTATTTAGGACTGCTTAAGAAATAGGTATTTTGGGAAAATGTTTATGAAGAAGTTGGGATTATTTTAGGACTGTAGCTGAAACTCCACTCAAAACACAATTTGGGGAAAAAAGCCATTACACATGTTTGGCTAAAGCTAGGCATCATTCCTTAGAGTCTATTCTAATTGCAGCTAAGTTATAACAATGGATTGGCTTAAGTCGCCAAACAACAGTAGAGCAATGACAATAAAGACTGTCTGAACCACTGAACATATTACAACAAGATTACAGCTTATTAAATACTTTATAAAGGAGAGGAAACTGGAAGTGTCGTCTTCTCTGACAAAAATGACCAAATTCTGTGGGATGTATGAACTAACAGGACTAATGTGATTTATTGATTACACTTTTCTTAATCAGTACATTTTTATATACGTGTCTATGTTAAAAGAATTGTGTATGAAAGTATGAAAGGAATGTCAACTTGTGTTTACACTGTATTGTTAATAAATGTTAAATAACTGTTTAAAATGTGTGTTCTGCATTACACAGCAGGGCATGTAAATGTTTAGACTAACTGAACAATCATTAATTACAAATGTTTTCACTTGACATTGAAGAGAACAGTTTGAGGCCATTAAAGAGAATATTGGGGAGGACTGAAGGGGAGGGAAATATATAATTAAAATTTAGATATTTGTTGAATTCTGGATGCTTGAATTCTGGGAGTGGGGGCTGGGATGTGGCTTTTGCTGAGGGTTGTTTGAGGATAATTCACAGTATAATGTTATGAACTTGAGCCTGCACAGCTGACCGCCAGGCCTGGGTGTGTCTGGACTCAGCCTCATGGCTCAATTTGCAGTATAGACACTTGGGCCTGTGTTGGATCTAGTATCACTAAAAATAAATGGAGCTGGCCAATACATTCAACAGGTTGACACAGGGGATTGGGGGTTTGGACACATGGGGGTCTTCTAGTATGAGCTCCAGCTGTTTTGCTGTTGTTTGACGGTGGATTTAGGGGTTATGAGGAGGGAGTTTTATGATTGACACCACGTTTACCTGGTATACAGACGCCTTGGGCAAGTCTAGGCACACGGTGCAGCACAGCACTGAGTACAGTCTCTCCTCCAGCTTTCCTGACTCTCCCTCGGGCATTTTCACCCTCTTCTTGGGTGGCTCGTCTGCGTCAGGCTCGGGCCCTTCTCGTCGTATCCCGACATCCTCCTGCATGGCAGCGACCCCGGCGACAGCCTCCACTGCCGCCCCCACGGCCCCGACCCCCAGGCCGGCCGAGGAGGAGCCAGGGGCGGCCGCAACGCCCACGTCTCTCTCTTCCAGTGAAGACATGGCGATGACTGTCTAGAAATGTCTGAGATGTACCTGCCGCGACCACGCTGAACCCGAAATATTAGCAGGTTAGCTAGGGACTAGCTCACAACCTGTCAAGCTAACGGTCAGCTGACAGCTAGCTAACGTTAGCCAGGCTAACGCTACGGCAGCAGGCTGTCAGAAAGGAATGCGGACTAACTTATTATTAATGCTACCCTACACTTAGGAACTTGAAAATTTAACAAACCAATGATTGTGTAATAACGAGATCATGTGCAAAATGTAATAACGACTAAATTAAATGTTGACTAGTTTTGGTGACTTACAGTGAAGCTAGCAGACTATGTGCTAGCTACGTTGACAAAAACACAGCAGTCCTCTCCCTTTGCCCAGGCAGAACAAAAACAACTCAGGCGTCCCTCAGCTGTTGTTGTGCTCTCGACGCCGTTATTCGCAATGACAGCAGAATACAAAGATGTGCACCGCGGCCCAGCTCGGCTGCTCGTCTAATGTCCCCGCTCCGGTACCGACTGACTGTCCACGGGACTCACGGGACCTGTCGGTGATCAAAGCCGCGGCTAGAGACACTTCTGTTGGGACTCGTCTCTCTGGCTACACAGCCATCTTTGTTTTTTTCCTGTCCGTCTCCCCCGACTTCACCCTGCACAGCCTTAACGACTCCGGGTCAAATTCGTTATTACTCGGGCAGGTTCTCGATCGTGCCTAATAATAGAAGTTTCGTATTTAAAAGTAAATATTTTGCGTGTATCTGTAACGGCCTCTGTGTGCCAGTAACTACTTGTGTACAGCCGTGAATTGGCTGACAGCGGAATGTTTTGTTGTGGCAGATGACTTGGGGTATTTAAAGAGTTTTTAAAGGCGCATGCGTAGTGAGCACCTGCGGGTCAGTGTATGGCAGGACTTGAAAGGTGACCAAAACCTGATATGCGACAAATTTAGGCCAGTCCACCAAAGGACGCATCCTTCATACCTTTGCAATACTTATGAGCCAAATTCCCGTATTATAACACCTTAATAATGTTGTCTGTACTCTGACAACTTTAAAAACAAAACTTTATGACAAAAAACACCGATTCTGTATCAAGGTGATTTAACTGGTTGTAAAGGACTCTGTGTTTGTATATGTTAAGGATGCATAAATAATTTACCAGAAAACGATGGTGATCAAAGAAAGCCTTAGTTGCCCTTGGGCACTGGTACTAGGTCAGAAGCATTTATAAGCTTTTTCATCCCCTCAGTGCCCCAGATTTGTGGCTTAGCAGCCTCAAGGGCTGGGAGGGGTGTCTCTGTGTACAGGATTGGGGGTTGTGTGAATGTACTTGGGGGTAGGTGGGGCAGGATGTCAGAGTTTCAGCTGTCCGCAATCGGGTGGGACAGGACTAACCACTCCCATTGGACAGATAGATATGCCTTATTTGGTCCGTGTGGAATGGCAAGGGGAGCCATACCACCCTCAGCTATGCACACACAGTTTACCCAGAAGCTCTATGTGGTCACACACTGTGTCCTGAATGCTGGGCAGTTCCCATTATTAGCCACTGGATTTTTACCACATGTTAATTTCTCCAAATATTTCCACAGATTGCTAATTTCCTGGTTGTTTGGTATCACACAGTTAAAGTTTTACAATTACATCAAGAACCATAAACACACTATCACAAAGATGGCATGCGATAACAAATGACAAAAAGAAAAACCTCTTGGTACAGATATTTTTTAGTTTATGAATGTATAGTAAACAAATGTTGTCAGAAAAAGGATCTTAAGACAGACTTCTAGGAATGGGCTTCTAGGAATATAAAAGGAGGGTGGGTCAGTCAGTGTCACAATACAAGCAATCAAAAATAGCAACGAATAGGAGTGGTAGACATGGTAACATATCATATCCTCAAACTAAAACATGTTTGGCCACAAGAAAAAAAAAACGACGGTCAACCGAAACAAAAACACAAATGTCCTGAAAAGTTTTTTCATGAATACACCAAAACTTCAAGAACAATGACAAACGGAACATATGTATTTGTATTGAGTCCTACTTGAACTCTGTTCCATTGATTTCAACATATGTTTTTAGTGCTTCTCTACTTCCATCCCCGTGTTGCAGTCCTAGAAGGACACATTACACAACATCTCATGATCAATTAATGACTGTAGGATAAATGGATAATACACATTTATGAGATTATCTCGCCCCATCAATCAGATGCTGTTCAATCCCAAGAGAGTGCATCACATCGTCGGTGGGTCATTTGAGAATTCAGCTGCTAAGAAGTCAGTATTGTCCAGAACAATGAAAGTGAAGACCATGATCTAATCAGAGATAAACAGAAGATTGATAGTGAGGTCAGGATTGTTTGGGTGGATGTATGATGGTGGGGTGAAGATTCGGCTCATCATGGTTCTGCTGATGGAGAGTGAGAAGAAGAAGCTGCTGACTTAGAGGACGGGTGGTGTTGTGTTGAATGACCTGCTGTGTTTTATTCAGCTGTATTGGTTGAAGGTGGTGAATCTGGTGGTGACTGCTGTCAGCTGTTTTGTTTTGGCTATGTCTTAATCTGGGATGGAAGTTCAGTTTGGTGTTCAGTGGCATCAAGCTGATTGAGTTCCCTGTCTGTGTTTGACAGCTTGGGACCTGGATCCTGTATTTCTCGCCTGCTGGGCTCCCTGTTGGGTGAGCCAGAGTCTGGAGAGGTGCACTCTGGTTTCTGTTGACCAGGTGAGTCCTCTGACATTGTTAGCACTTTGACTTGTGTAGATATGGTGTGAACTGTTCTTGTCTCTTTTGATTGTTGCTGTGGTGTTTTGTCCTCATCTTGCCCTCCACTTATGTTCATCTCAGTTTGTCTCTCATCAGTTCTGCTGAGCTCTTTTTGTGTGATTTTTCCCTCGCTGCTGGTGTGTCCTGGTGTTTTGTCTGCCATTGTTTCTGCTGCATTGGTCTGAGCTGGACTCTGAACTTGCTCTGCTTCTGCTCCAGTGTCTGCTGTGTTTCTCCGTGTTTTGTCTGTGAGCGTCCTCTGCCTGCACTTTGAAGCCATAGCCTTCACCCAGGGGTGCAGCAGGGTCTGCTGTGCTGTCAGCCTCACTGTGGGATCTGGCTGAAGCAGAGCTCTGACAAGGTCTCTGGCTTCTGCACACAATCACGCACACACACACACGCACACACACACACGCACACATACACACACACACACACACACACAAACGCACATACACATGGAATAGCATACAAAATGGATTGTGTATTTATGTGTGAATGTTTTTATGTATAGGCCTTTGTGCCAGCATATATTAACGTTCTGTGCTTCTCACCCTCTGCGATGGTGTCCCAGTAGGGGGACAGGAAGTGGAGATGTCCCTGTTTTATTAGCTGGAACAACTCTTCCTGGTCCCGATCCCGACTGCGAAATGGGGGGAAGCCACACAGCAGGATGTAGAGAATAACACCCAGAGCCCATATGTCCACTGCTACACCATAACCTGTTGCGCAGATCAGAAACAATTGTTTTCAGAATAAAAAAATAATCTGAAAATTCAGATACAAAAGAGACAAAAGAATCATAGGAGGAGTGTTTGAATAAGAAAAACACCCATATTTTGTGACAAGAAGACATTTAAAAGTAAAAGGGAAAGTAAGTGGTGTTTGATACTGCAGCAAACACCACTGACCTGTCTCACAGAGAATCTCTGGGGCTACATATGTGGGTGTCCCACATATGGTGAAGACTGGTTCAGTCACAACCATGGCAAGACCAAAGTCTCCCAGCTTCAGCCTACAGATGTCAGCTGCCACGCGCTCTATCTGAGAGAGGACACACAAAACAAGGTACAGACAGAAACAGAGTCAGGCATGGAGGAAAATTCAAACAACTCCAACTGAACCCACATAGTTTTGAAACAGATAGAAAGAAAAACTTATGTTACTGCTATTTTCATTTGGATATTGCAAAACACTGAGTTTATATCAACAACCAATAATTGTAGGCATTTTGTTAAAGTAAGAGAGTGTGGGAAACTTGAGGCTGAATACACAGACTGCTGTCACTTGAAAATGGTTAGTATGTTAGTTAATTAGTTTATTCCATATATAGCATGATTCTGACAAAATCAATAACACTACTAAACATCATAGTCATGTTCCAACATTTTCATGGAAATATACCACATAACTAAGACTTTCTTGTCTGTACTCTGTATAATTAGTGATTGAGACAATGTGAGTTATGATCAAATTTTATTCACATCTTGTGAGTGTGAAGACACAATACCAGTGTTGAAGAGTAGTGAATTACATGTAAGTAAACTAGTAGTTTAACTACAATTTGCAGTAACTTGGTGGTACTTAAACTCCATACATATGTGCATAGTGATTCAAGTAGTAGTAGTAAAAAAAAATATTTTTTTGTGTAGTTAACAACTGAAATTATGACCCCTTTAACCAGTCCTGCCCCCTTTTCTCTTATCCGGACCACTGTGAAGGCATACCTGGGCAATGCATGTGTAACCAATCATCATGCTTCAAAAATATTAAAGCCACAATGTTAAGAATTCTAGATATTGCTCTTTGGCTCCCCCTAGTGATAATATAAAAAAGAGACACCATGGCAGACAGCAAATCATGCCAGTACCATTGATCCAACCAGGAGACACTGGGATAAATTTTTGAAAGCAACATATTTTCACTGGAATTATCACATTTTTTATTCACTACTCCACTCTCACTAACCCTGATACCTACCAGTAGGTTTTCTGGTTTGAGGTCTCGGTGGACGATGCTCTTGCAGTGGATGTAATTTAGTGCTTCACTCATGTCTGACACCATCAGTCCTGCCTCTGCCTCTGAAAACTTCCCTCTCTCACTGATGGCCTCAAACAGATCCCCCCCGGTCACCAGCTCCATCACCAGGTAGGAGTGAAGGTGTGTGTGGTGGTACGCAACCAGCCGCACTATGCGAGGGTGACACAGGCTACCCAGAAGGCTCAGCTCATTCTGCATCATGTGCTCTCGACCAATCAGTTTAGAGCGTTCGACTATCTTTATGGCAAGGGTTTGCCCATTGTCACGACGACGGCACTCTCGCACCACCGCAAAGTTCCCATCTCCAACCACACGGCCTATTTCATAGCAACGCTCAATATCTGACAGGGTGACATCACTGCCATCTGAAGGAAGGTCAAAGGTTGTCCTCTGCAGTACGTCTTTTTGTGCTGGACCCACGTCTGGAAGTGGCTTTAAAAGTTGTAACTGTGCAAGACTCTTCTCTTTATTCCTGCTGACTGGTTGAGGAGGTAGAGGGCTGACAGGAACATCTGGCTTTCTCATCTCTTGTTCTGTATGAGGACTACCTTTTTGTTTTCTTGACACAGGAGGAAGTGGGACCCTCCCTGATAGTTGATTGATCCGTTCTGGACCCTGATGCTTAGCTCTTATTGCTAAGCAGTTTTCACACAGTGTAGGGGAGGGTATTTCTACTTCCGTAAGACCCTCCTCATGTTTAAATGGGCCAATGATAGAAGGCTGTCTCTCTCTGACCCCACCCTTCACATATAATCTCTGCAGGTGGTTAGGAAGGTGAGCTGGTTTTCTGCAGCTCTTTTTATGAGACTTCTGAACACCTGAGTTATAATTTTCAGGCTGCTGTGTGTCTACATGGTAAGGTGACTGTGTATTAGTATGATTTTGTGTATGTGTGTCTAGGTGAGTCTCTTGGTTAGTCTCACTGCTATCTGCCCCCTCACTGTATCCACTGTCGGCCTTAGCAGCTTTATCTGGTGCTGGACTAAGTCTTTTCTCCCAGACTCGCAGTGCGTCAGTGCGGTAATGGGAATGGTCTGGAAACAGCTCCTCCAGAGCCTCCTGCACGCTGCTCAGATCTGGACGAGCCTTACCCAGCGCCAGGAAGGCTACCTCACCTCGGAAGAAGTCACATACACTTTTCACCTATGGAAATAAAATGAGAAAAAAATGACATTTAAGACAGGTCTGAGAATCAGATCCGGACAAGACAATGTCATAAGGTCCCTGACATGTTAAGAATCAACTTCTCTATCCAGTTCACAAATAAATGTTTTGATTATTACCCTTTTGATTTTTCCTCAGTCTTTTATTTTATTATAATTCAATTTTTTAGTAAGAAAGCATAGAAACAGCAAAAAATCTCTTTTTATGTATTCCAAAAGAAAAGTTGACCTGGAGCACACAAAAGAAGAAAGATTGACAAAAATGTTAAGAACAGATTTTAGAAAGCCGTTGTTCCAGGAGTGCAATCTGAAACGGCATTATACTTCTGACCATGCAGGGCAGTATGAAAGCAGAAACAGGAAAGGAAGGGATGAGTTGCGCGGCCTAAGAGTGGATATAGTTGACATTTATTGTAACTGTAGTAAAGATTCCTATTTTCTTTTATTTTGACACTACATTTCTCTTTCCTTTACCTAACTTCCTTTTTTCTCCTTTCCTCAGCACTGATTGGCTCTTTTCACCCTTTGTTAACTCCTCATTTACTTGATTGAGTTCACCTGTTCACTCCATATTTAAACCCTGCTCACCCTTTCACTCACTCTTTTTCCTGATCATCACGTGGGGTGGCAGTGCTGGTAAGCACATTTTCTTTCTCTTTCGTTTTATCCTATGTACACGAATAGTTGAACTGAGTATTATTTATCCTTATTCCCTCAAGATGGACATTTGATTAGTTTTGACTTGACCTCTGAATTTTGTATTTGTTTCTTTCAGATGAAAACCCATGTTGAAGTGCAACTTTTTTGTTTAGAAAAATAACCTTGTGTTGGAAAAGTAAAGTTTAAGGCTGATGCATTCTGACCGATGCCCATGACTGTACACCTCTCAATCTGAACCTCCTCCTTAATGGTAACACTGGAGTTTTTTCTCCCTGCTGAGTGTCCAAATGGTCCCCCTAGGAGTGAACAATCTGACCAGTGGCCCTGAAATAATTTGATTTTGAGAAGCATTGTAGCATTGTTTGACATGACACCTCTTCACAAATCCTCATTAGTATCTGCATATCCCTTTATTTCAGCTTCCTGTGTTGTATGTTTAATTTATCTGCCCCAGTCAATAGATGGGTGTCAACTGGAGATCAGTGCATTAGCTGCATTGAGCCAAGACTGGTTTTGAGGCCCTGTCATGAAGAGGGTCTGTGTGTCCAGCATGGAAAGAACTGCATTCATTGCAGAGGGTGGTTATGAGACCCATCAGAACATTTTAGCCCCGGGGCTCCATTGCAGGTTAATGTGTCTGTGGCTGAGCCTCACCTCTCGTGCGTGGGTCGTGTACAGGCGTGTGATTTTGGCTTTGTGCCAGCGAGGAAACCCCAACGCCTCAGAGATATCCAATAACAGTTGCTCGAAGGACACCACACCCCTGCGGTTCAACAGCACTGTTACCTAGAGACACAAAAATTAGTTAGCGAATTCTTTCCCATTTAAATATTCATATCAGCTGTTGGTAATTTGGTACCATTTTAATTAGGGGACCCATCAGATGGGGTTTATACGTTGTAATTAATGGCTTTATCAAAAAATGAATAAGTTACACATGCTTTAAAAATTGGTCAGAATCTATTATTAGAAATACTGTTGTGTTCTTTGGTTTGTGTTTATCCTTCTCCAGCATGACACTTGATTTGTCTTTTTAGCCCTTTAGTTTATCAGGAAACCCCCTCCCATACTCTGTTACATCACATCTAGAAAAGACCTGCCAGGCATTGAGACCAAAATCCATTTATTGGGGGCCAAGCGGCAAAGCTGCATAGAAACCCACTGTGTACCTTTTCTTCTTCAAACTTCTTCTGCCATGGGAGTTTTGAAAAAATTGGCACACTGATTGGGGACATTCCTGTGATTTGCATTTTCCCTTAATCAATATTCCTGTCTGATTTTTACCAAAATGGACACAGATGTTCTTCAAACCAAACCTGACAAAATGTATCTGTTACCTTTTTTGATTTGCAAAAGTGTTCTTCAGTCAGAACCAATCAAAATTGGCGACAATGGTGCCAATCAAAAAATCATAACACATCTCAGCTAATCTTTAATCAACACCTGAGTTCTTCAACATAAAACTTGCAGAGTGCTTACAAACATGCCTTAGACATAATGGCATGATGTTCTCATGGGAGCTCTGGGCTGCCTGGCCCCCACATTGCTGCTTGCAGCCGTATTTAACAACTTATTTACATTTAAATTATTTTTCACAACCTCTCGAACCAAACGTTGTTCTTATTATGACCTTATTACTTAAAGTTAAATGATTTATTAACCATTTAGTTAAAATTGTAAATACTGAATTCACCTTCCGCAGTGTACTCTGACCACAGGGGCGGACGATGGTGACCAGGTGGGGCCGCTCTGCACTCTCCTCTGCATGACGGGTGTGGAAAAGAGGAAGGTGAGGAGCAGGAGAGGGTAGGAAGTGAGACTTGTGGGCCTGTACCGTAGGGTGGGGGTGAATGGGCCATGGCTGGGGTATCCCACCAGGATGCTTCAAAAAGGGGTTATTAGGAGGAACTGAAGCGGGGAGAGAGGACACGGGTGGAAGAACAAAGACAGAAAGCAAGAACCGGATTATTGAAAGTGTACTTAACACAGATGTCATCACCCCATTGGTGGGTTTGTTGTAGACTTGTACACAAAGCAAAACTCATAAGTAACACAACACCAGTTCCTCATCCTGTGTCAGTGTGTGCGCGCGTCTGTGAAAACAAATCCGGCTGATCAGATTTGAGTGTTTTCCATCACATGGAGTGCAAGAGCCATTTGAGATTCCTCAAGCACTTTGCCCCATCGGCTAAATTATTTAGGCTTCCTTAAGTCATGAAAACCCACACACATATATACACACACCTAAACAAAAGCTTGCTTGACCTGGTTAGGGCTCAGTTGAATCTGCATGATTAATGAAGCATTAGAGACACACAGCATCTTTGACGTTTCACTTTCTGGCACTGAGGGAGATGGAGAGATGTTATCTGTCCAGTCAATGGGGGTTTGTTTTGTTTTCTTTCCAGATGCAGAACAACGGATAGAAAACACAAGACCCTATACCTCTAACATGGGCAAGGGCCCCCTTTTTAACAAGACACCACTGGCCCCCTGAGAGTGAGCAAAAGCACACACATAATCACACACACACAGTCCCACACACAGGTAACAATGAGAGCTCTTGACAGTGGACATAGAAAACCTCCATGTCCTTCAACAGCTAAAGCAGTTGATAAAGAGCCAGTGGTCAGTCAAGGAACACTGAATCAGCCTTTTCTTGGGGGTCCTGTGACCTTTAGGTGTGTGTACGCGCGCGTGCGTGGTAATAATGTCTTGTAATAACGTGTCAAGTAAATCATATTTATAATTTTCACTGCTCAGATGGGGTCACAATCCTTAGAAATATTAATGTTAGCGTGTATCTGGTCTAGTTAATGCATAAGCCTACTATTTACAGAAAAGTTAGTGATTCCAGTTTAAATCCGGATTATTATATGTAACAGAGTCTTGACTATAATACCCAGAAGTTATAAATTATTTTAACAGTAAGTAAAATAAGTTCAATCAGGCCATCACTCACCTGCCATTTTCCATTTAGCATTACGTGCTGCTTCGCATCCATATCGGGCTCTCTGTGAGGGTGTCATATCTTTCCAAAAAAAAACACAACTAGCTGCAAAAACTCAGTGACCCTTATTTTTTTTGTTGACTTTTATTTCTGTATGAGTTGCAGCGGTCATATCCTCGGCTGTTAGCTTCCAGGAGAGGTAACGGGATGCGCTACGAGCTGACCGGACCTGGTGTAGCTACAGTGGTTGCCATGGACACACGTCAAGTTGAAAGGCTGGTGAAAGAGAAATACCGGAAGCTAAGTGATTTCACCATCAAAATAAAAATATTTTGACTAACTTTATATTGAGGTATGGATGTCATATCTACTGACCAACACACTTTCTGAATACACACGTGGTTAACATCTACTCCAGATTTTTATGAACACACCTATATTCATTTACCGACGTACTTTAAGCTAGTAGATAGCGAGCTTTGCTCCGCAATGAGGTTTTATTTTGAAAGAGCTGCCCGGAAGAGTAACATTTTATTTTGTGAGTATTTGACACGTTCTGTGTGTGAGTTTCTGGTGAAAGTTTCCATAGAAGGGAAACGAGGTAAACGACACCTCTGCATTACGGTTGCTGCTCTTACAGAATAAACACCTGTTATAGGTAGGCCTGCCACCAGATACTGTTTGAGTATCTTGAATTTTAAGCATTAAACTTATCTTAAGATTGTCTGAAGGCAGAGGCCAAGGTCCAATTAGTAAGAGAGCACTGTCAACTTATGTCCACTCTCGTTTAGCAAAAACTGACATATGCAAATACATGTTACCTGTTGCACTATGAGACTACACACAAATACACCATGAACAACAGTGGCCTGTTCAGTTAGGGTTTAATGAAAGTTCTGGTGTTGGGTTTTTTTTTTTTTTCAACAGCAAGCTTCTGTCAGTTTGTTGATGCATATCATTTATTATTATAAGATGGTTGGTCATATTTGCTTTGATTTACATGAGTTTTGTACATTGCCTAAAGTAGATTTATGAAATATTGTGCAAAGGTTTTGATGCTATAAAAGGGAAAACTTTCATCAGCCAAATATTTTTGTTGCAGGGCTGGATTTGGCCTACGGCCCACTATTTGCCAACTAGTGGTCTACAGGCTGTTTTAAAGCCCTCTGAGGAGTACCAGGTATGTATAAATACTAAATCAATTTGACCTAATTATATTCAATTATTTCATCATTCATTCATTCATTCACCTTATTTATGAAGTCTAACAAATATAACACTAAGCCTGAAGGAGCAAGGATAATAAAGATAAATTAAAGGGGCCTTGGGATGATAAATGGAAGAGGAAATGAGATAAAGCCCTTTGAGACAAATTTGTGATATTGGGCTTGACTGATCTGACTTGGAAATGTTTTTTTTCTACAACATGACTTTAAGCCAATCTTTGCTTTATTCTTGTAAATTATAGTATATTTTCCCTTCCTCATGACTCTGGAGAAATGTTTCAAACAAATGCAGTACAAAATTCGGTCTTTAGTTCATTTGGATATAACTGGTAGATATATGCAACCAGTGATGAGGAACTGCAATCATTGCCTCATTTTAATTGGTCACAAGCCAAAAAGGTTTGAAAACATTGTTGTTGAAACTTTGTTGAAATAATGAATATGCAATCACATACCATTGTCCATCTCTCACCTCTTTCATTTTCCCTCAGCTTTCTACTTTGATTGTCTAATAATAAAAAATAAAAAAACTACCTAACATTAGTTAAAAATGATTACAAATTCACGACACAGCATATTCATTTTGTATTTGTAGGACGTAAACTCCTCAATTGTTAAAAACAACTAATTCCCAGAAGCAGTACAGATGGCATGACTCCAGTTATGTGTCAAAATGTCAATGGCAGCAACTGCCCTTGTAAGAAACCTTTTCTGGTTAGACTCATGATATAAAAAAGACAAAAGACAAAAAAACCCTTTATTACACATAAACTGGGGGAAAGTTATGGTGAAAAATTACACTGACAAGGATGGGTGGGGGATAGGGGGGCGGACTGCCAGTCTCAGGGGATGTTACCATAGTCTCACTGATGGAATCCAATACTTTGCTACACACAGAAATACACACACTGAAACACACACACACACACACACACACACACACACACACACACACACACACACACACACACACACACAGTGTTGATCTTTTAATACACGACCCCCCCTGGCTCTGTCTCCAAGGATACTGTTAATATTGGATCAGGAAGCAACGACTCCTACTGCGGCTCCATATCCTGGACTCACCACTGTGACTTAACAATGTGTGTTTACTCCAGTGAAAAACATGATGACAGTTGTTAATCCATAATCATTTTTTTTTTCCTTATATTTCCCTTATTTAAAATGTCTTATCTGTTATTTTTAAGCACTTTATAAGTGAATTTTATGCACCTCAGTTACAGAGCAATAGTGGGGGAACTGAGAGTAAACCAGAAGAGAAAGAGATGGGAGTGATATAAAAGAAAGGTGACAATTATGTTGCCTTCCAGCATTGCCTATACCAGAAACTTCAGCAGCTTAGTGTACATTTAATCATTGCTATTAGCACTACATGATATACAAAAAAATCATATTGCAATTATTTTGGCAAATATAACGATTGCTATATGAGATTTCAGTTGGAATGGTTGTTTTTGCATTTCATTTTCACTGGAAAAAAATATAAAAATGATGATGTGACATTTGTTTTGTCTCATACCAAACAAAGATATTCTTTTACGTCTGGAGAATATGATTTGTTGTCTCTGTAGCACTACAACATGACACATTATTATTATGAGTTAGGTTCAATCAAATGAACAACCCAGGATTCTGGGTTAAATGTCAAAAACTGTATGTGTGTGTGGGGTTAATAGTTGTTGACAAATACATAAATAAACACTTCTGCTTAACATTATACTGCACTATAAACCATTAAGAGTTTACACACTGCTCATGAATGCTAAATAGAGGGACTTAAAGTAAAGTGTTACCATTGAGTATTCTTTTATGTGTTATTTTGTGTTTGGTGGTCATTTTGTAATTTGCAGTATTACATTTTCTCAGACATGCATTGCCGGTGGTGGGGATTTTATGGCTGTAATATCTTTCCCACAACTGCTAAATCAATACGGAGCCAGTACCACCCGCAGGCTGATAGTATACTTACAGTGCACTACCAGTGTCTGGCCAGCAGAGGAGGCAAGTGCACCTACATTATGTCACTGCAGCCATAAGGCCAAGCGGTTCCCTGGAAGAGCTGTCCAGCTAGATAAACAGCAATCACATTAATTTTTTCATTACATCATAGTTAGTCTGTATTATTTGAAATCCCTCAGCAGCATGCAGCAGTACGATACCCATTTGATTCTGACAACTTTCTGTGTACCTCATAAATTCCAAAGAGGGTGGGAAGTCTGACAGACTGACTCAGTGCGGTGTCCTTGAATAACTCTATCCCCCTGGGGTTTTTATTCTTCCTCCTTTTCAGCTTGTTGCTAGCTCACCAGAGGATTCATCGAACAAATCAAGGAATGCAATGTAAGGCCCATCTGCAGAGGTAACACACACACACACACACACACACACACACACACACACACACACACACACACACACACACTATGCTGCATTTGTTCAGTGCATGCCAACAACTGCTACTACAAACATATGGTACCATTCTAATAAGGCACTCTTTATCCAAGGGTTAATACGTTGTTATGACTTTATTTATGATTAAAAAAATAATCTACCACCGCTTTATGAATTAGTTATGACTTCAACAACTTTTAGATTGTCAGGTTGTTAAAAAAAAAAAAAAAAATCCCCCAGATTGGTGTTTCTCCTGCTCAAGCATCATGCTTCATCTGTCTTTATAACGAGCTCTTCAGTTCCTCAGGGAGCCTCCCTGCAAAGGACTGTTTGAGCACTCGCCTTGTAGGAAAACACAACTGCGTAATTATCGAGTTACAGCTAACATGCTCTTTATATAAGCTACCTTATTAAAGGGTATATAAATAAAGGTATGAAGGTTTATTATATAAATAAAATAATGTTTAAAAGCTATCATTCATACTGTAATCTGAATCGCGCACAGTCATGATGCTCTTCAAACCTCCACCCCTCCATTCAAGTAATTAACTTAAGTGCAAATGAGTGCAGATAAGTGCAAAGAGCCTGCAGAATGAGTGAATGAACGGACAAACGGGTGTGTGTTAGAGAAGGGTGTGGCAATGTCCAGATGTTTATTTAGCTGCGTTATTCACCCAGTCACACACGGATGCACAGGAAAGGCTGGAAGACGTATCAGCATTCCTGGCTTTGTGGCTTTCTCACTCTCCTTTAGCTGTTCGGGGATTCAACCTTGTTCAGCAGTCAGGCCCATCAGCTTTCTGCTTATGTCAGCTCAGTGTATATTTACACACACACGCGCGCTCACACACACACTTACAGATGCCTGCTTGGCTGAAGTTCTCTGCGTTAATGCCAAACAGTCTGCGCTGGGTTTACCTGGACAGTGTGGGGGCTATAATCAGGTCTTCACTCAACAGCAGTCTAGCCTGAATAATTTGATCTTTTGATTTACACACAGTTCAAAGTTCGAAGCTCAATATAAAGTAAACTGAGATAATTAAATTCTACACTAACAGGATGAAGATAGTGCTCATGTACTCAATCATACAAATGTTACTCATTCATGTGATAAATAGTACTTATTTAGCATTAGAATGCATGGCTTTATCAAGCCTAGCTAAAGCTTTTACCAGACATGTGTTAGAAGTGTTTTTGCCTGAAGCTACTCAGCTTAATGTCAGTTATGTCCACAGTGGCACCCTAGAGCACTATGTCATAGTATTGCATAAGATCAAACACAAACCCACACACATGTTGAAAGATACTTACATAGCAACAGACAGCTTGTGAACATATTGCAGGCCAGGGCTAAATGATTCCCACCTTTCACCTCCTCTCTCTCCCCTTCTCTCTTTTTCCATGTGTCTCCCTCACACCTGTTTATGTCAAATGTTGGACCAACGCACATCCACGGATTCGTTCCACCACACAAACATGTGCCACTTTAGACACAGTAACAGACAAGCGAGAAGGGGAGGCCAATGGAGGACAAGGGCAGTGGGACAGGGTGTGTAACATGGTGTGATGTGATGTAACAGCATTCACTATTGACTTCTTTCTCCCAAGCCCTCCTTCTGCTGTTTCAGTGGTGTGTGTGTGTGGAAACAGGGAACCCACTATACTTGTGGGGTCCGACTATCTAAACCTGTGGGGACCAGCATTTGTGTGTGTGCGTGTGTGTGTGCATATGTGTGATTTGATGTCTGTTTGTTATTACACAACTTTCAGAGACCATCTGACCATCTGCAGATAGGGGAATTTCATCAGACAGCGAGACAGACAGATGATAAGTGGACTTTTGTGTCTGTGAATGAATGCTGCTGTTTTTGTGTGTGTGTGTGTGTGTGTGTGTGTGTGTGTGTGTGTGTGTGTGTGTGTGTGTGTGTGCACGCTCTTGTATCTATCTTGGGGGCTACTGATTTGAATATAGCCCTGCAGTGTGAGGATATTTATGGCAGGTGAGGACACGTTGGCCTGTCCTCATATCGTCAATATGCGTTTTTAGGGATTATGGCCTGAACTCCCTTTTAAAAATAGAATGAGTTTAATAGTTGGACATTTTGGGAAATACATGTATTTTTCTAGATGACATCATTACCACTAAATATGAAGCTCCAGCCGGCAGCCTGTTAGCTTACCTTAACACAAAGACTGGAAAATCACTGCACCCGGCCTATAAGTAGTCCAGCACACAAACCTCTGTAAAACCACAACTTATAATTTTTACACTTTGATTTTTGAGAAATTAAACAAACATGATACAACATTTAATTCATGAGCCGTAGAAGTGCTGGTAGGTGGGTTTTGTTACCTTTGCTCTAGACAGATCCAGGTTTGCTATTTCCCCCTGTGTCCAGCTCGTTTGTTACATATGGGCACCAACACTGTAGTTTTAATTTCCAGCAAGAAACCTGTAAAAACAGTTTAGTTCAGGACTTTGTTACTGTAAAACAAGTAATGCCTTTATGGGTCATATTTCACTCTCCTGGCAACATGTTGGCCCCTTGTTTTGACAATATTCTAAAGTCCATGGTTCTCAAGGAAACAAATAAATAGAAAAGTATGATCTCTCTCTAAGTGTTGTCCTGGCAGATATTCCACGTGTAAATGTGTCAGAAAGATGTAAACTTGTGTCTGGCATGAAAATGTTTAGAACAACATATTTTTGGTTGAATAAACAGTAGCCTATGTATAGGCTTTGCAAAGCAGTCTGACATGAGGGTAACATTCATATTTTTTAGTTAAAAAAAAAAAAAAAAACACAAAACAGCTCTGCAGAATTTCCGCAATGAGTAGTGTGAACAACCTGCTGCTGTGACACAGGTGTACTGCGCTCGCATGCTCCGCGGGAGGTAGATTGTTTCCAACTGTACTGCAGTCTTTTTATACGTCACCCCTGCAGTCACCTGCAGTTCATGCTGTCCATCGAGGCAGCCGGCAGAGTCAGCCAAAATACGTAGATGTCGAACGCACCTCATGGAGGGAAAGTCCGAATACATCTGGTGGACAACTAGGGGAAGACACGTCAGGGGAGATAAACTGTGAATATTTTTCATAAATTTGTCTCATATTACTTTCTCACTTTCCTAACCTGTCAAGTTTTTTTTCCTATGAAGATGCAAATCTTTAAAAGGGGCTCACAAATATATACAGTTTCATTTAAAAAAAAAAAATGAACAGGAGTAAATGGCACATTTATTGGGGACTATTAGCAGCTGTGGGTGAATGCATGTTCGCACAACAATCTAGGTGAGCAGGATTGATTCATTGTTGCTTTTAGTATTTTCATGGGATTTGTTGACTACAAGTCTCATTGTGAGTCACCAGGGAATGAATTGAAGCTGATGCATTGTCGTCCTGAATATGAAAAACAACTTTCTGTGTGTCTGTGCCAAATAAGCACTGTAGTAACACACCAACCTTCCAATGCCCTTATCTTCCCACTCATGACCACAGCTTACCCTGCCATCACGTGCGAGTGTGCACAACACAAACTCACACACACACACACACACACACACACACACACACACACACACACACACACGCACACGCGCACGCGCGTTTGGTTACCCTCTGTGCTCTGGCAGACTAGGTTGAGGTCAGTCAAAGTCAAACCAGCAGAAAACCAGGTGGAAAACTAGCGAAAGAGGGATCACAGAGGAGAAACATAGTGAGGCAGGAAGAGGGGCTGTGAGGACTATCATGACATTCTTTTCAACCCCCGCCCCCCTGCAAAACAATCAATCAACCCCCCCCTCCCCCTGAGGCTCAATCTGTTTTTCTTCTCTTTCTCTATCTGTGACAGTGGGGGCTTGTTCATCAGCCCCTCCTCCTCTCCTTTCTTTACTCTGCCTTTTATTCTCTTAAGCTTGGGGGGGGGGGGGGGGGGGGGGGGTTTATACTGGCCCTGTTGCTCTCTCTGATCTTTCCTCTCTTACTCTTTCTCAAACATTCAAATTCAAATTTGCGTTATTACCCTGAACAGAGATTTGTACATTTTTACCAAAGCATGTTGTGCAAGCTTTGTAATTGTCTGTGTAATCATTCAGAATGTAAGAAAATACAACATACCTATACACTACACTATGCAATACAGCTTCATTACTATACTGTCTAGAATACTACAAACAAATTGATGCAAACAAATCATTTTAAGAAAGATTCAAATTCATACTTTATTTGCATTGTAGCCATTTGTGGAGAAACAAGTATATAACACTTGTCTCTCTCTGTCTTTGTCTCCAACCCCCCTCGCTCCTCACCGCTCCCTCCTCCCTTGCACTCTCCGCACAGTCTGATGACATCATGAACAGCCGGTATAAATCCACCAGTAGGATCGCAGCGCAGTGTGAGGTGCTGACTACATTCTCTGTCTCTCTCCCTCTTCTCTCATTCTGTCGCTCCCCCACTTTGGCGCCTCATACATTCTCTCCCTCTCTTTCTCTCTCACACCCTGATTCCTCCACACTGCTGCAGACATGGCCGAGGCTTTCATTGGCACATGGAACCTCAAGGAAAGCGAGAAATTTGACGAATATATGAAGGAGCTGGGTAAGTGTGTGTTTTCTGTGTGCACTGTGTATGCATGTGAGTGTGTGCGCATGCGTGTGTAACAAGAGAGGATGCAATGGTGCCAGTGCTGCATGTGAGCACATGTGAAAAGCGGGCTGCAGAATGATAAATGCTTTGAGGTACGTGTTTGTGTTTAACCTGTCTAAGCAGCTGTTAATGCAGGGTGTGGGAAACATAAAGGAAGAGGGAGACGATGAAGGGGGGGATGAGGGAGGAATCGAGATGGAGAATGAAAAACTGAGGTTGAAGAAGAAGAATAAGGGTGGAAAGAGGAAGAGGGACAGAGAAAGAGAAGAGAGAAAGAAAAAGAAAGAAAGAGAGAAGATGGGAACCAGAAGGGGAGGAAAAAGTGGAGGGTGGTTGACCGCATGGCCTAAGTGCTGGAGAGGAGGGAGGGGCTCTCTTTGAGCGGAGCAAAGAAAATCCATCCGACTGTGAGAAACTCTGAATGGCAAGTAGCTGGCATTCTCTCACACACAGATACACAGTAGCCCATGAACACACCCACACTTGAGCATAATGTGGGTGACCTTCGCTGAAAGCTGTTCATTGTTTGAAGCCATGGGAGAGATTGAATATTGAGATGGCCCCAATGCCATTGGGGCTAATGGGACGGGAAGGTACAGATAAAGTGGGTTTGTGTGTGTGTGTGTGTGTGTGTGTGTGTGTGTGTGTGTGTGTGTGTGTGTGTGTGTGTGTGTGTGATGGGGGCAGATGGTCTGACTTTTACGGTCATGAAGAATGACACCAAACTATTAGACCGTGTGTGTGAGTTTCATGCCCTCTGAACTCAAGAGCCATATTACCATCGACCGGTCCGCTCTGGTCACCATAGAAACCAGAGACCCTTCAACCTCTAACCCCGATTCTCTTGATCAATGAGGCATCTACACACAGACACACACTGACACACACCCTAAAAGGAAAGCAAGTAATCATTTGCACACAAACATGCCCAGACAGGCAGTCAGGTCAATGGGACCCTGCAGTGTTTGAAGAACATGCTACAGGTTTGGACAGTAGACAAATAGAGATTAGAGCGTATGTCAGAGGCCTGGAGGGCAAATCCACAGCTACTGCTTTCAACTTTTATCAACACCTACTTAACATCCTCACCCTGCTATTATTAATCATGGAAATATTTTTCTGTATAAATGTATTAAAATATTCAACAATGTTTTAGCACATATAAATGATAGATGGTAATATCTGTCTGATTGTAGATTTCTATTAAGTTTCCCATTTCTGTTCATGTTCCCCAGAGGATGAATCACAATGAATGAAGTGATCCCTTGACCTAATCGAGCACCTCAAAGTTTTCTCTGATCCTGCTACATTAGCTCAAAAAACAGTCATATATCCTCGTCACAGGATGAACCCAATAGACTTTTGTGGTCCCCTGATTTTTCTTTTAGCGCCACCAGCAAGTTCCCAATTAATTTTGATTGAAATATCTCAACATATATTTGATGGCTTTACATGAACTTTGAATAATTTTGTGTCGCCAACCCTAACCCCGCCAACATTTTTCTCTGTCCTGTACTTTGGTGAAAATAATGGCATTCCCACAAGCCTCAACCCGTTGTTTACAGGTTATTTTCATGTGGCTTCCTATTGTTAGCATTTAATCTAAAGCACATTTGTGCCTACACCCTTCCCTAAGGGCGGGTGTTTGATCCATTTATTTGTTGACTGTTAGAGCTTAATGGCACGCCTCAAGTCTTCACCCCCACCCCCCACGGCAATTTGCATAACCAACATGTTTTTGTTTTCCCCAGGTGTGGGCTTTGCTACACGTAAGGTGGGCAACCTGACAAAGCCCACCACTATTATCTCAGTGGATGGCGACAAGGTGACAGTGAAGACCCAGAGCACCATTAAGAACACAGAGCTCAGCTTCAAGCTGGGCGAGGAGTTTGACGAGACCACCGCCGATGACAGGAAGGTTAAGGTGAGAGCTCAAAGGTCAGGTTGCTGTTGTTGTGACAGGAGACTGTTGTAGAATAATAACAGTCAATTACTTTGATAAAGAGGGTTTAAATGGCTCTAAGAGTTGAACACATTTTTATAACCACAGTCTCTATGAAACTCACTGCACACTTAAAAATGCTGAAGCGCCCATAAATAATTTAACAAGCAATGAGTGACAATTACAGTCACAAGGATGATGGACACAAACATGTGACTAGTCATAGTTGGAGGCGGCCATTCTTGTTTTAAATGTGAACATGAGGAGGTGAGTCAGAGAGGACGGGCAAGAGGTGATGGGTCAGAGAAGGTGACTTGATCCAAATTTCTGACCATAAAATGAGCAATGGCATCCGCATGTTATTTTAATATTTGAGGTTGGGGGGGATGAACTTAAGGGAAACAGAAAATGATTAACTCTTATAGGCAAAGTGTCAGAGGGATGGGAGAGGAGGGGGAAAAAATGAAAACAGATTAAGTTTCACTTTTAATAAGCCACAGAATGGAAACATTGTTTCTGAATCACTGTGCGTTAGATCATTTTTCAGTCTGAGGACATTTTGGTTGTATAAAAAGCTGAAAATTACAAAAATGTGCCCTGAAACAACAGGTTTTTCTAATGTAGCCTCACCTGGTCTGGTATGACCGGGAGCTTATGATTGCTAACGGACGCAAATGTTACTTAAGATGTACTGTATGTTGCTGTAGGCTATAACTGACGTAACTGAGTCAGTTCATTGGCTTTGTGACTCATCTCTGCTCGTGCTACTGTTACACAACACGTTAGCCTTAGCCTTCATCTTGTGATTGTTACTTGTGGCAACTGACTGTTAAGCTAAAGTTAACATACGTTAAATAAATAAGTAGCATTTTTCTGCTGTAGCTGGTCGAGGTGGAGATAATTTGAACTACATTATATAGTTTAACGTATAACAGTGCATCACATTTTACAAGCTCAAATCTGAAAGGTAAGATAATTATAGGTGTCAAATTAATGTAGTGCGGTAAAAATTAGAGCAGTAGAAATATGAAGTAGTAAAAAACAGAAATGTTCAAGTAAAATACAAGTACCTCAAAACTGTTGTTTAGTAATAATCCAAACACTTTATTACCTGTTTTCTGCAGTCCATTGTAACAGTAGAGGATGGCAAGATGGTGCACATACAGAAGTGGGATAACAAAGAGACCAGCCTGGTCAGGGAAGTCAGCGGAAATGCCCTCACACTAGTAAGTACTTACGTAATATGCATAAATTAAACATCTGTATGTGTGTGTGTGTTTGTTATCTTATTTTATCTTTCCTTTTCTGTCCATCACAGACACTTACACTCGGACAAGTTGTTTGCACACGTCGCTATGAGAAGGCAGAGTAAAACCCAACACACATCGTCTAACTGCATCATCTAACGCCCTGAACCACAACTCCCTAACACCACCTCAACCCAGGTCAAGCAGGCCGCCTGTATGGCTTCTGCAGATTCCCCACATTGTCCCTTCATACTGTATGCTCAGTATTAACATTGCTGCTGTCTGTGATCTCTGTTCTCTCCCTGTCCTTCACTTTATACTGTTGTTCCTTCTACTGTAAGAAACACTGAATAAATTCCAATGATTTGTTGTTGTTTTTTCTCTCTAAAGTTCCAGGTCTGCCATTTTTTTTTTTTTTTTTTTTTTTTTTTTTTAAGAAAAATGTTTTATGCATTGTGCCTGTGATAAACCTGGAAAAGTGTTTTTGAAATTTTAAGACCTGAAAAATAAAAATAAATGTCTCCACACTGTTGGATGAACTGGTAAAACAATGGAGTTCTTCCAATATGTTTATTTTTTCCAGTTGGTGGGTAAATTATTAAATTGGACCGATGAAGTCTCGACACTGAAATGATCAGATGTCCTTGAGGAAAATTCCACTATTTTCACTTGTATAATCAAGTGTCATTTAAATAAATTTGCTGACAGCTGCGATCAATAGATAACTCAGGGAGCTTCAGTTCAAGGCTGCAGTAAATATTGGAGCTGCTGTCATGAGTTCAGCTGAACTCTGTGCAAAAGCAGTTCAGTCTGACCTGTTTTTAGAAAACAGCAGGGTGCAAGAGTTCAGTGGTGCAACATAATAGTACACATCTACTTACATCCATAGTGTGACCAACAGTTTCCATCACAGCTGGTTTTATAGAGGCTCACGGAGAGGTTAATTATAGCTCCTGCTCTTGGATATACTAGTGTGTCTTACCTTTGCCCTGGCTAGGTGAGGGGAAAGTTTTGTTAAAGCTAGCACTAGGTGTGCGAGTGCTGTCATATCCTGCACTTGTACATTAGATGTGTGTGCGTGTGTGTGCGTGTGTGTGCGCTTTCTAAATTTGGATCATTCCCTCCCACAGTAGATAGGTGTCATGTGTTTGTGACAGACTGCCAACTAGGAGCAAGGTGAAGGGGTGAAAGGGCTCGGGACGAATCAGGCGACCTTCTGCCACTTTGTCCTATAGTTACCCTGACATGAAAGGGTTACAGGATAAGATGATCTGTAAACAATGCAACAGCCTTCTTGCATCTATGGATAACTTTAGCTACATATTTGTGTTTGAGAAAAGTAAGTGCACAAAAAGCAACCGAATAGAAAAAGTCAAACTACACATATAGTAAGTAACTAAACGGTAAAAATGTCCATGTGGTAGAAGTATGAAAGTATGAAAGACAGACCACACACTGATGAACACTGCCACCCTGCAACCACCTGAGCACAGATAATGCCAGGATTACAGCTCCTACACAGGCACTGTGTTTTCTCAGCAGTGAAACACTATGGCACATTTGAATGAAAGCCATCCCATCTATACGAATTAATGATGAATTACACAAACATGTGAATGGTATATGTGACAACAAAAGGTTGGGAACAACCAATATAAAAGATGAAAACTGAAAAAGAAATATTCATACTGACCATGCCAGTTCTCTTAAAAAAATCCAATTCGTACAGACAAGTGTTTGCACAACTAAATATACTGCATGTACAGTATGAGCGGACTGTTACTGCATGAAGAGATCCATATAAATACATTTGCAGCAAAACGTAAGTTGTTAAATTATTAAGATTGAAAGTTCATACTTGACTTTGTAAAATAGTTTGACAAAAAAAAGTAAAAATAATTATTAAGAAACCTTATCTTGGGCGGCACGGTGGTCCGGTGAGGTTAGCCTCACAGGGAGAGGGGCCTGGGGCCTTTCTGTGTCTTCTCCCTGCGCCTGCGTGGGCTCTCCCCTGGGGCCTCTGGCTTCCTCCCACTGTCCAAAAAAAGTCGAACAGCACAATAGGTTAATTGGCGACTCTTAAGTGCCCATAGGTGTGAATGTGACTGGTTGTTTGTCTCTGTATGTCAGCCCTGTGAGGAACTGGCAGCCTGTCCAGGGTGTACCCCACCCTCGCCCAGTGTCAGCTCATTTGACTCCAAATGACAATTCATTGTCCTGTAATTGTGTTTTTCAAAATCCTTCCAACACAATGTACAAAGATAAATGGGTTATTCCCCTATGGAAGCACAAATGTTACAAATTTCAAGGATATTTCCTGTATGGGGGGAAAAAACCCAACGATCCCTAAAGGTCAACTCAAACATGGTAGTACAAGTTGAACAACAGGATTCCACAGGATTTTTCTGACTGATTGATGCCATTGTTTTCAAATTACGTGCATTAATGAACACAAGTTCACAATTCTGGTTGTGCATGCTCTGAGTTACGCAAAAAAATATTAAAACGACCGTATTAACTTCATCTTGTATATCTGTCTGTTGCAAACAAGAGAAATTGAGTGTGAGAAAATGAAGAGGACTGACACTGACCAATAAACTCGAGTGATTAACAGGGGAGTGTGCTCACTGGAGCCGTGTCAAACCACTGCAGCTGGAAACAATCTATCACTCCAAAATCCTACATGTAGAAGCATGGAAACTAGGTCAAAGCAGCATAAAGAAACAAGATATTGAGTCCCTGACGTTGCCTTATTTTGTTGACAAGGGTTCATCTTATAGAAAAAGACAGGGTTATTGATTTTATGGAACTTTTTACCTCGTGGGACACGACCCAACCCAATCCCTCAATCCAGTCCTAGGATGCCTTACTTCACTTCAAAACATTAACTTCATATGACCCCAGGGTGGACCAGACCCAACCTGAGAATTTCTAAAGTTTGTGTGTGTGTGTGTGTGTGTGTGTTTTGGTTCCCCACGGACTGACTTTGATAGCAACATTATGATTTCAAGGTCCAAGAACAAAGACATCAAGAGGCATTTTTGTTTTACCTTTACAAATAAAAACACCTTTAATGGAGTTAACAGTTGACATGCAGGAAGAGGGGGGTGTGTACTGTGAGCAGTCCCCTGGAGACAAGATACACAAACACACATGGATGTACACACAGATGCACAATAAGCGGCGGACAACCTAAGGATATCACCATAGCACGGGGTTCCTGTCATGCTCACTTGTACTACATTACATTTCCTGTTTGTGGCTTTACCTCTTCCTCTCTGTGTGTGTCTGAGTGTGTGTGTGTGTGTGTGTGCGTGTGTGTGTGTGTGTGTGTGTGTGTGTGTGTGTGTGTGTGTGTGTATACAGCTTTCTCTGTGTGGATTATTTCAAGGTTTTTCATGTCAGACCCTCCCTAAGAGTCGGCTTTACTGCCTCATGTCTGCTTAACGGATTTCCCAGAGCATTAGAAACCGGATAGCTGTGAACAATATCTGGAGTTCAAGATGGCTAGTCACATGCTGCCATATTGCTTACCCCTATCTGGTTTCGTGTGATGTATGAACTCCTCCCTCTGTGGAGCCAGAGGTTACATAGGGACAAGTGGTCATCTGATTTTTGGGTTTTAACCACTTTTTTTTAACTTGATGGGAGGTTTAATTGTACTTTCAATTACTTGGAAAGACAGTTAGCAAACATTTCCTTAACTTGGATGAAAGTTTCTATAATAAGCTGTTGGTGGAGAGATTATGTAAAGATATATGGCCTGGAAGTCTGCCAGTCCATCTGTTGCTACCCACTTCCCCTTTTGCATCTGTGTGATAGCTGCAGTGTGTGAATGTAGTGTACATGTGTGTCAGCTCTCAGCTGTGTTTATGAGATTTGTGTTTCTTGTGTTTCTTCTTCTTTTTGTCCTCTCTGTCGCGAGTGTGATCGTGGCGCCTCCTCTTGGTTTTACATTCACTACTGCTGCTGCTGCTGCTGTCGCTCTCTGACTCCTTCCTCTCCCTCTTCCTCTTCTTCTTCATTTTCTTCTCCTGGCAGATAAAAAAACAAGAAGAAATTCCATTAAGCAATTATGGGAGCTTGCAAGAAAGCAAGAAAGCTGCAGTTTCGACACCTCAAAACTAGTGTATTCTTCCAAACAACACTTCTGAAAATTTTAATGAAGTTGCCTTGTATCTTGTAAACGTAAGCAACCACGGAAATGCACTGTCATACAGAGACATGTGGGTTGTTGCATCAGGTGGGGGAGCTGGAATTAAAAAGGAAGTGAGAGCCACATTGGGCATCAACTGTCACATATTGACCTTCTTTTTCTTCTTCTTTTTGTCTGAGTCTTGCTGTGATGCAACTGTGGAGGTCTGCTGCTGTTGCTGCCGTGGCTCAGCATCGTCCTCTTCAGGCAAAAGGGCGTACTGCAGGCCCGGAGCAGAGAAACAGTCCTTTGTAAAGTGACCTGAAAAAAGTAATAATTCATTGAAGTGGCTACATATTTTCTAAGTGATTTCATAGTATTTTGTTCTTTTAAGATATGACAAGTTGTATTGTTCACGTTGTTGTTGTACCCTTGCAGCCGCACTTTGAACACGTCGTGTTGAGCACAGCCTCCAGTGTGATCCTGTTGCCAGTTTGGTCTCTAAACTGCTTACGTCGCCTCGCATCCTGCCTACAATCACACACACAGGTGATAATAACACACATGCACAGACACACACACACACACACACACACACATAATAAAACTAATAAGACTTACTCTGCCATGACATTGTTAGGGTCCAAGTCCCGCCCTGTTCCCTGATTGACAGCTTTCATTGAGAAGGACAATTTCACCTTGTCACCCCGAATCTGACAAATGGAGGACAGAGCTGCAGTCATCGTGCTCTGGGTTTTACATACAGTACTCTGTGTATGTGTATATGTGTTTATGTGTGTGTGTGTGTGTGTGTGTGTGTGTGTGTGTGTGCTTGTTGTTGTTACCTCTTTTCCAATGACTTTTATCCACACCTGTTCGCCCACATCGACGATCTCTGAGGCGTTCTCAACCCGTGTAGCTGACATCTCACTCACATGTACCAGGCCTGTGTGTGCAAGGGGAAGGAGTTTAGATGTTAAATACAAACATTTATTTCACAGGTTTTAGATGCAGTAAAACTCTCTCTCTATTGCTGATGATGAATTTAGAGCAAGAAATGGAAGTACAGAAAAGCCAAAGATGAGATTTGAAACAGTGTCACCATGCAGTTGTTGTCCACCAAAAAGTAGTGACAAGTTTTCAAATGTGAAATGTCCTGAACCCAGTTGTCTTCACAGACTTCAAATTCAAGCCAGGTGTAAGTTAATAGTTTCACACATACCAAACATTTTTGTTGCATTTTTTGTGGTATGATGAAGTTAAAAATTATATCCCAACATTTGAGGTACAAGGGGCAGGTGCTGAATTTATCCCAGTAAACTTTGCATAGTTCGCCCTCCAGTGGCGAAAATGAGGAGCTGGTGTTCAGTTTTTGATCATTTGGTGAAAAAATAGTGTAAATATCGATTTGAGAGATTCCACTTCATCAATCTGTTGCTCTTCTCAGCAACCCTGTCCCACCCCAAACCCTTCCTACTCTTTCCCTCTCTACACGCAGATTATCTTGGATCTTTTTTAATGGGAAGTCATAGTGACTAGTAAAAGTAAAATGGATTCAAAATGATTTGTAACAGTGGTTGTGCTAACATGTAAAAAGTATGTCAATATATTAAAAACACAGGCTTGCACTGTAACATTTCCTCTTCGTCAAATTGCAGGATGCTGGCACTGCCACTCAAAAAAAAAAAAAAACGATAATCATCCAACACCTTCTTACAGTCAGAGAGAGAATTCTGTGGAAATACTAAAATCCTACTCCTGTAGAATCATGTGGCTTAGGTGCCTTGCAGTCTCTTCTCCTAACTCGGACTGAGAGGTCACTGTCACGGACTGACACTATGCACTAGAATTTGGAAACCCGGACCCTACATCCTCTGCACTCACTCTGCATTACTTTTGGCTCTGCAGTAGTTTTCACCTGGCACTGGTTGCAGGTGCTGACCGTGCATTGCTCTTTCACTGTATATTTCTCATTTCAGATGTTTTCTTATAATTTTAACTATTACAGTAGTTTTTAGTGTTTCCACCCATTGCAAGCTCTGCAATATTTTCCTAATAGGTTTTATAATTCTTATTGTGTTAGCCTTGTGCTTTTGCTACTTACTCTTTTGTATCATATGGGTTTTTTGCTTTCTTTCATTGTCCTATTTCATCTTAATGCTGTGATTCATTTCACTTATTTTGCTTCTGTGGCTGTTTTTTCTCTCTGAATAATTACATTTTTGTTTGTAAATGCCTGAAGTAAAGATCTATACAGACATATGACCTCCCACCCACCTTCCTTCTTGTATCCTGGCAGTCGGACAAAAGCTCCGTAGGTTTGTACAGAGACCACCTCTCCCTTGGAAATGCTGTACAGTGGCGGCAGACCATCCAGTCCGGCAGGCTCTGGAGCTGGACCATCACTGTCAGACATTGTCTCAGTGGAAGCCGATCACAGTATCAAGAAGTGGATCTAGAAGGCTGATAATGAAACATATTTAATTACTTACAGTATCTTAAAGTGGAAGAGAATGTCCTTTTTGAGACCGACATTTGTGGTTTCATGTTTCTCTTTGTCTGCCAAAAAAAAAAAAAATCAACAAAAACATAATACTTCAAAATGAAATGACTCTGCACAATGTATGTATTAACTGGACAGATTCTATGAACATGTTTATAAGAAACCTCTTTACCCTGGTTTACATTACAATATCTAGTAGTGGTATAAAAGTGGTATATTATGGCCATTGTGCTTGGTTATATAGTCATCATAAGTGCACACGTCACCTATGATATTTACAAACCTGGGTGAAAGGGTTTGGGGACTTATATGTTCACTATTATAGTTTCAAAAATCAGTTTTATTTGTTTTATTTATCAATCTCACATACGTTTTGTGGTGTTTGTTTTTGTTGCGAATGCATGAGTATTTGTTTAAATAGAAGATACAAAGGGGGTGGACACAGTGACATGGCGATTTTAGAGGAACTTCAACAACACGAAGAATATGTTTAGTTTAAAACATAATCAACCAAAATAAATCCCTGTGAATTACTGAATTGGAATTACTTTTAACAACAAAATTGTCTCATCATTGTCTCAGCCCTCCAGTGTTTCCCCTGCTCACGTGCTGCTGAGTCCTCTAACACGGTGATCAAATATAGCTGGTTGACGTGACTTCATTTATATATAAGCTTCAGAGAATAAACAATATGTGCAGAAGCTCGAGGACAGTACTAACAAAACAGTACTAACTTTACATCTGCAGTAACAAAGTGAATGAGTGAGAACGGCAGCAGTGAGATGCTAACGTTAGCTAGATATTATAATATTATCTTCTATCAACCCAACCTTGTTTGACCCCACAAGAACATGACAATAATCGGTCCGTGCATAAAATGTAAATACCAGTTTGTAGAGGAAAGGGTGTAAATGTAATTCAGCATAAAATGTTAAAATAAAATATTGCTACCTTTCGTATTAGCAGAGCTGATTCCGTTTCACATCCGGTGCAAATCGTGTTGACAATAAACAATGGAACCAATCATCGCAGTCGGTAAACTGAGCAACCAATCACACGCCTCGTAGCCAGCGGAAGTAGATGCTCTATGTTCTTCGTTGGTGTTACGCCGTTGGACGTCCCTCTATGAAAGACGTCCGTTCATTTTTGTAAAATTAAAGCTTTGAATTTCAACGTTTTCGCTGTTTCTTATCCTCTAACCCGAGATGATTGAACCTAAGAAGAGAGTAGCGGACATGGCGGTGGTTCCCGCCGCCGTGAAGCGGCCTCGGACGGAGCTGGTGGCGGCGGCTCAGTCACAGCAACTCGTGGCGATGGTACGGAAAGAATAACCCTGTTTGAGCAGAGATGTACTGGAAGAAACCTGTTAGGGGCGACCAAAACAAATCTGTTTTGGTCGCTCTGTTATTATTCATTGCACAACTTCTTCTGAAGTGCACTAACTGGTTTAGAAAAGTGTTTTTATGTGTATAAATGGGACGGTTTCCGGCTCTACAGTTAACAAGGAAAAGATAGTAACATAAACTCAAAAGCAGCAAATACTGTGGTGCGTTTAATTCACTTTCAGCCACTATCGACTTTTGCAGTGCTTGAAAATTTATTTTGCAGCTGACTATGATGAATATCAACTGGATCTTACACTGAAACAGTAATGATGATATATCATTGCCTGTTTATTAGGGAAACCTAGCGAAAACGAACGAAGTCTAATACAACTCTTGAAATAAATCCTACCCTCAGGAAGGCTATAATACTCAGTTTTATTAAAACTTTTAGAGGGTCTTTGATTCAGCTTTATGCTCATGTTGATGCTGTGGCTTGTACATGACACTTCACATTTGGCCTGCAAGAAACAGTTTTTTTCATTATACTTTAATCTTTTGATTATCTTCTTGATTTATCAATTAATCATTTTCTCTTTAACTTGCCACTGAACTGTATTTTGAATGTCAAAATAGCAGCAGGGATTGAAAAATACACATAAGAATTATTTTATTTGGGAAAGTTGTATCTTGATACCCATATACCATGGATAATTTAATATTGGTCTGTTAAACTGTTTTGCCTAAATAAGTTGTGTTTTCATTGTTCAACAGCATGTATCTATTTTACAGTTCACCCAGCACTAACCTCAGTCACATAACCATTATATTTGACCACCGGTGTATGTCCTGCAGGGCCCCCCACGAAGCTCCAGCATGCAGGCTCCCATCATGCTGATGTCTGGCCACGAGGGCGAGGTCTACTGCTGCAAGTTTCATCCTAACGGAGCCACGCTGGCCTCCTCGGGATTTGACAGACTCATATGTAAGTTATTAACAACTAAATTACACCAAACAGCCAACAAACCCTGCAATTCACACATCGTTGTTAAAAACTTTTCATGCTCAGTTACTGTTACGAAACTGTTGCACCCTGTGTTTCTTTGCTGTAGTGCTGTGGAATGTGTATGGAGATTGTGAAAATTATGCCACACTGAAGGGCCACAGTGGAGCAGTGATGGAGCTGCACTACAACACAGATGGCAGGTATGAACGATCACCCAGGAAGTAAAATGGTATAGGTATACTCTGGATGAAACTCCAGTCAAAATAATTAGGTGTCTAAATGAACAGCACTAACTTAAAGTGAATTGTTTTATATGCATACAGCAATAAAAAATTAGTGATCTATAATCCTTGGAACTGTTTGGATGACAGATATCAGAATGAAATACGGTTACAGCAGCTGCAAATATTTAGTTTGATAAAAGTCTGTAAATATTGGTCTAAACCAAACTACCAAGCAAACATGACAATTAATTCTAGTGTCTGTAATCAGAGAAGAACAACACACATTTCCCATTTGTTAAATTTTACTACCTGGCTGAGATATTTGGCAAGAGACATGTCGAATTCATGCTTCTTAATTCATGGCTTAGTCCATTGGGCTGATAAATGTATCTAGAAAGGATTGAGCCACTTTGGACTCTGTTTTCACAGTCCAAAGCGCGTGGTCTAAAGCCAAGGCGCAAATGCATTTAGGGCATCTTTATATCAATTTTTGCTACTTTATCTGCGGAGAAAACGGTCGCTCTGCCAGGCACATGGTTGTAAAAGGTTGTACTTAGTCTCTTATTTAATCATGGGAGTGTAACATGCAATAAACCATCCAGAGTGCCATCTCCCATTCCCTTTAAAAGCCAGATGTGCTTGCACCTTGTGACTGACCAGCTAGCCCAGTCCCTGCACACGCACGGAGCAGCTCTGTGTGCCCAGAGGGGCGATGAAGAGCTGAGCGAATCAATGTGCTGCGTACTGCTCCTCAATGTAACATCAGCACAAATCACAATGTTAGTGATGTTATGAGAACTTTTTACATTTTCCGTTGACTATGAAACTGTGGTGGACAAAGTATAGAATGGGAAACGCTGCGGTGGATTTACCACGTAGTAAGAAAGATGCTTCTCTGCAGAGAGAAACTAGCGAAGAAAATTGCGTTTCGTTTTGCGCCGGGTGTAAGATGTTACCCCTTGTGTTCTTAACCAGCTGTGTTTTCATGTGGTGTATTTCAGCGTGCTGTTTTCAGCCAGCACAGACAAGACTGTCGGTGTGTGGGACAGTGAAACAGGTGAGAGGATCAAGCGTCTGAAGGGCCACACCTCCTTCGTTAACACCTGCTACCCGGCCCGCCGAGGGCCCCAGCTTGTCTGCACCGGCAGCGACGACGGGACAGTTAAGGTGAGATTTGTAGTTGCTTAATTTAAATAAATTAAGTGACCTGTTAGAGATTGAATGACATTTGATTGGAAATTTATTCTATTACTGGATTCTAGTGTTTGTTGATTTTCCACTCACTAGTCAGTCTTGGGAGACAATTCGAGACCTGATCCTAAATTTGGAGAGTCGTTATGGGGTCATGATCTGATAGTGCCTTTGTTAATGTCTTTCTCTGTATGTTTGTCTTAATGGTAGCTGTGGGACATCCGTAAGAAGGGGGCAATCCACACTTTCCAGAACACCTATCAGGTGCTGGCCGTCACCTTCAACGACACCAGTGACCAGATCCTGTCAGGAGGCATCGACAACGACATCAAGGTACTGGGTTTCAGCATGCACTATTTTCTGTGTCGTTTCCAGGTGCATTCTAAATGATCTGATGAAAATGATGAAATGTTATTAGGAATTCAGATTAGTTTCAAATTGAAACACACATACATACATACTATAGATGATATATATATTATACTAACTTAAAATCAATTACGAGTTTAACTTACCATGATAACGCCAATATTTTTGGAAAGAACCTGAGAAAAGCTTTTGCCCTACATCATGGACATACATCAATATGAGTAAAGTGATGACAGTCACTTTTTCCTATAGTTGGTATCAGTTTTTTCTGTTTATCATCCAACTTGAAAATACCCCTAGTCAATTCCACAAAATACCACAGTTATGAATACAAAAGTACATTTAAAAAAAAAAAGTTTAATGTTAGTCATACTTTTCAAGACCAATTAGATCATTACAAACAACATTACTGGTAGATTATGATAAAGCTTGCAAGGAAGGGATATGGAGATCAAATTCCGTGATAGCAGATAACAGAAATGAAGAATCACTGAGAAAAACTTTTAGTTTTTATTTTGCAGTTTTCTGCCCCTGTGGCTCAACTCAAACATCTGGTGAGGGGGATGATTTGGGTTGTTTAGTATGCTGTGTATCTTATTAAAAATGGTTAATGAAAAAGCTGCAGACTTTAATCTGTAGTTGATTAAAAACACACTGCATTTTAAATAGCGTGCTGAAATAGATGCGTTTAGGTTATTGTCAGTGTGCTGTGAAACTGCCTCCCTCAGGTGCTGCTCAGCCCATGAAATTGTGAATTCACTGCTTCCTTTGTTTCACTCGTGCATCTTTTATAATTATGTTGAAGAATCATATCAGTGTTTTCGTGCCTCATTCTGTTACCTATTTTTGGTTACAAACCCTGCTGCAGGCTCCTTTGTGATTTTGCAGCTGGGCGTGTTGTGTTGGAGCATGTTCATGTGTTGTGAGACCAACAGTTTGTCTATTTATTTCCCACCCCGACTCTGACCACAATTATGACAACTGGTTTTCATCCTCTTAATATGGAGCTGTTGTTTGTGTTGAGCAGGTGTGGGACCTGAGGCAGAATAAGCTGATCTACAATATGCACGGCCATGGCGACTCAGTAACTGGACTCGCACTGAGTTCTGAGGGATCATACCTTCTCTCAAACTCCATGGACAACACAGGTAGGGTGTTTGTATAAGAAATGTTGCTCACGCCATTACATTCAATATTCTGTCGCTGGATCTTTCATTCGACTTTTGTCTGTGTCTCTGTGTAGTGCGCATTTGGGATGTTCGACCATTCGCGCCCAAGGAGAGATGTGTGAAGATTTTCCAGGGCAATGTCCACAACTTTGAAAAGGTAACATGGATAACTTTCCAGCCCTCTTTGAGATCTAGGGCACATGCAGTAAATTACCATCCAGCAGAGTTTTCTTCATGAGAGAGACCAAACATTCACTTTTTCTTAAAAGGCATCAAAACATGTCCCTCTCTGATATGCAATAACCAGCACTTGGTACTTTTATCCTGTGAACGGATGCAATCTATAACTTTGTACATAAGTGACTAACAGCTGTCGTCCTGCTGGCAGAGTTTTCATGTACTGTCAACCACACTTGCATGACAAATACTTTCAACCTCTCCTGCCTCTCCCATCACTCTCTGCTGTTCTTTCTAGTATAAATCTTTCATATAATTGTGATAATAGTAGCTCACATGTAGAATGGTTGTGTTATGCAGTGTCTAACATCTGTTGCTGTCATACAGAATTTGCTGAGATGCTCCTGGTCTAATGATGGCAGTAAGATAGCTGCAGGCTCAGCTGACAGGTGAGAAGAAACCACGCACACGCACACGCTCACACGCTAGGTCATGGTATACTTAATTATCAAGTCCAGGGAACTTCTTGTCATAGTGTCTCTAGAGAGCCACTGTCCTGATGTCGCCTTGGGGTTGTCCTCAGGTTCCACTAGCTCCTCTTTCATCTGTCTTTCTGAAGAAGTGAACCTTGTTCCATATTGTTAGATAAATGAGGGTCTGCTACAGGACTTTCTGTATCTTAGAATAGAATAAAAATGTACTTTATTGTTCACTACAGGGTAAAATTATCTTTACCTCACTAAAACAGAAAAGCAGCTCAAGAACCTGCAAGATATAGAACAAACAACTAATAATTTGTTAGCACACAAAAAACAGCTCCCATGAAAATCTACTAGTGCAGCAATGCACTTACTAACATCATCATCCTAACTCGGTTTTGTCATATCAGTAATATCCACTGATTCTCTCTTCTAATGTCATTTTCTGACCTTTTAGCTGTAATCTCTGCTGTCTCATATGTCTACACTCTTTGGCCCTCTCTGTCCTGCTGTTAGTCTAGCCACATCTCAACTGTTTGTGGCCACTCTTCTCACCCATGGACTTTGAACCCACAAAGGTCCAAGGCTTGTGGGAGCTGGTGTTCATTTAAGGCAGCTCAAAACATAAATATTAAATAAACAATGTTTATTTAAAAGAATAAGTAAAAAAAAAAAAATCACCACCATCTAGACAAATTTAATGAACTATTTGACCCAATGTTAAACAAAGTTATGTCCCATGGTTGGATTTTTAGTAATTTGCATTATTACAAATGTAAATGCCATTAGGATGATTTTGACTCGGTTCTGGTTTTCTTGAACCACAAACGGCATAATAAAGACAAAATGAATACATAAACCTTTCTGTTGTGTTGACTCGCATCAGGAGTCACTCTTGTTATTGACTTTGTCTGTGTTTACAGATTTGTGTATATTTGGGACACCACATCACGTAGAATCCTGTACAAGCTGCCTGGCCATGCTGGCTCTGTCAATGAAGTGGCCTTCCACCCCGAGGAGCCCATAGGTGAGTCGAACAACTTCTTTTGTCTCAGATTACATGCTGTAATACCTTAGAGCAGAGATATGTTAAGACTGGAGGAACAGGTTAGTTTTTTTTTTTTTGTTTTTTTTTTTAAGTTTAAAGACACACTGAAGGGAAGATCATTTTCACGTTCATGTAGTTCATGTAGGTTTTGCTCACCTCAAGCTTAACAATAAGTATTTAATCATCTTTCTCTCTCCTCACAGTGCTGTCTGGCTCCAGTGATAAACGGCTCTACATGGGAGAAATTCAGTAGGGTGTTTATGTGTGCAAACTTGGATGTGTACGTGTGTGTGTATGTGTGTGTGCGTGTGTGTGTGTGCGCGTGTGTGTGTGTGTGTGTCCTGCAAGCAAGTCTCCTACGTTGGAAGTGGACGGTTGGTGTTTGACAGTGGAATTCGGAGTCTCTGTAATTTCATGTAGGCTGAAGCAGCTTGTCTCGGAAAAACCTCAGGACATGTGTTTAAAGTTTATTATGCTCAGTCAGAACAACCTCTACAATGACATGTTTTTTTAATTCTGATTTGTTTCTTTTTAATAAACTTCAATATTCTGTAAAAAGTTTTTTCTTTTTTTGGGAGTCTTTTGTCATGATGATGCTTTCCTGGGTTCATAGTTGTTTTACCTGGAAGTGGCTGCTGGTTTTACCCACTAAAGCTGAGTAGACATCAGCAAAAAGTTGAATGCTGTGATCTGGTTATGCAAAGATACAAGTTATTTTATATAATTTATCCACTACTATTTTCAAGGAAAATCATTACATTGTCTGACAGTGGTATTAGCTAGTTACTTTGAGGAACTTTGTGCATGTGCATTCTTGTAGTTTAAAATAAGCAGCAGTATATGGAGTACTTCTTACTGCTTAACACATTAATACTGCCTAGAAATTGAACTTTGATATGAACACTGATGCAATATTTTATTCAGTCTGGACCATCATTTCCCTCAGGAGCTTGACACCCTCTCTCTGGTCAGGGATATCGGCTGGAGGAAAATTAGATGAAGAAGGTGAAGAAAGTTACAATTTTAATTTATTGGTAGTGCAATAAATGCACTTATTTCACCATATTAATTATACACTATAAACTGCCTCTAGGTCCCACACACAACCTAGTCATTAATGTTTTCCTACACATCTTATCCTTGTTTTCATCTGGTGCAGTTTCTAATAAGCTTTATACAATAATCAATAGAGTACAGTTAAGACACTATTAATATCTTATTGCTGTCATATTGTTTAATTGTATTTTGTTTTATATGTGCTTGCTCGAAAAACAACTTCCTCTTGTTGGACAGTAAATGGATGAACTAAAGTGATGATTTAACATTTAAAGGAATGGAGCCATGTTAAGAATGGCTACTATTAGTTGTTAAACTCAGTTTACTGGATTTTACTGAAAATTGTTGTATGTCTTTAAAAAAAAGTTAAAGTTTTGTGGCCTTTTTTTCTCCATCTTGGTTTTTCCTCTAAGTGCTGGAAGTTGAGTGTTTTCAACCCTCGAATTGGCCTATGTATAAATTAATAAGGGCAGTTTATTCAGCACTATAAAGAGTTACTGACGTGACTATATTTTACTTAGTTCAAATTGAATAAAATTCGATAAGTAAAATAAAGTTCAAATCGGACTAGACAAGCGTTATAGTGCAGTTACAGTGCAGGCATAAGGTTATCAGTCAAAGGCAAAGGAGAAAAACAGAGTAGGATCCATAGGATTTGTTGTAGTAAACTAGTTTTATTATCCATTGACTGTCATATGGCCTCGCGATAACCGCCTTTGTGGTCATTATCTACCCTTTCATCAGTGAAAGCTGACTTTACTTAGTGAAGCTCACTGTCGCGCTGCTCGTGTTAAGTAGCTGAGATTAAACATGGCTGTTAATTGGGTTTTTCCGCTGTGAATAACCGCAGGCTGGGGAGACGAGCAGCCCCGCGGGCCGGTGCTCTCTCTCCTCGGTTAGTATCCACTCTCTGGTGGTAGTGGGAGGCAGTAACAGACTTTATTATTTTCGGCTGTCTGAGCCTCCTCCGCCACCACGAGAGCCCGTTTCTTTTGTGCTCCTTCATAGCGCCTCGCGGGGCTGCCGCTCGGCCGCGCGCACGCACGCGGATCTGCAGAATCCATGCAGCTCCTCCTCGAGGGGGTCGCGGTGACTGAGAGCCCCCACCCCCCTCGTCTCTCTCCCTCTCTCTCTCTCTCTCTCTCTCTCCCCCCGGCTCCTCCTGCGCCCGCCCCGGCACCGATTGTTGACAAAAGACGCTACTGGACGGAGCGAAGGAACCCAGACCCCGGTACCGGTGAGCAGATCTGCCCGTTAACTTGACTTCTTTACCATAACAGCTCGAGGAGGAGAAGATCGGGACGAAGGGGTGAGGGGGGGGGACGAGGACTCTTCCGCTCCTAGAAAACCGTGAGTCACAACGGGCTGCTTTGTGTCCGTAGCAGATTGCATGTAGCCAGACGTTAGCCGTAGTAGCACTGCGGGGTCGGTCCCCTCCTCCCCTCCGCCCCCGTGTGATCCGGTATCATATGATGCTCATTTCTGTCTGTAGCCTGGGGCAGATTATGACAGCTTTCCGTCTCTCTTTGTGCCTTTGTGTGTCCCCGCTCCGGAAGGTGTGGCCGAGGTGATTCGGTTGTCGGTGGTGGTCGGACCGCATCGGGCCGGCGTGAAGTGGACGCCCCCACCTCCTCCCCTGTCCCTTCTCCTCTCTCCTTCCTGAAAACCACCAGCGACTGGTATTTACCGACAAAACCAGCGGCCAAGATGGGTCACTCACTGTGAGTGGAAGCGCCAGACCAGCGTTGCAGGAGGAGGCGGCGGCCTTGGGCAGGTCTATTCAGCCGGGAATGGTGTGAAGTGAGACGGTCAGGCAGTCTGGATCTGACCGGGGACCCGTCATTCCCCCGGAGCCTCCGCGGCTCCAAGCCGCGTCCTGAGCCCTCCAAGATGGGGAAGTGCGACGGCAGATGCACGCTGCTGGTGATATGTTCACTGCAGTTGGTAAGTGTGTATATGTGTATGTTTGTGTGTGCGTGTGTGTGTGTGTGTGTACGGCGGCCAAGACTGCCTCTCCACTCATTCACCATGAAGATATAATTAGAGCAGCGTGCTACAGACCCGCACATTGTAATCAGACATTTTTGTCCAGCCTCTCTGTACAGTCACACCAAAAAAGCTTTGAGCTGCAGCTGCTGGGGTGCCATGCCACATTACAGGCGAGGGTGTGTGTGTCTTTGAAGCAGAAGGAGCAGGGCAGGGGGGCGCTTTGGTGTCAGGGTGGTCTGTGTGTCTGTAGAAAGAGGGGTGATAACCCCATTCTGGCAAAACCATGTGAATGTTAAGCACAAGAGGGACAAGGAGGCCCTGTTCACCATCTTGTCTCCATTCTGGAGTTAAAGTTAGCTATTCCGTGTGCCCACAAATAGCTTGGGACTATTCCTCTAAAATGTAATAAGTGTGTAATATGAGACAGTAATATCTATTCCTGTAGTGAGCATGATGCAGGCATGGGCAGCAGCAGTGTGAGGGCTGGTTGTTCAGGCCATTGTTTGCCAGGCTGATGAGTTGTTGTGTAGCAGGGGGATTCGGCCCATAGATTCTCATTAGTTTGGGGGAGCTTTTAGGGGGTGCTCCTCTTTTACAGTCACTGGACTTGCTGGTGCTCCAGGCAGTTACCATGGAAACAACTGCGGCAGACCTGTGTATGTATGTGTGTCCCTGTCGCTACGCGTGTGTGTGATTTCTAGTGTGTTGTGTTTTTATGTATATATTTGCATATATCTTCATTAGTGAGTGTTTGTATGTATGTGGCTTACCTTTAATGTGCGTGTGTTTATGTGACACCCCCCCCTGTCCCCCCCGTCCCCTAGGTGGCAGCCCTCCAGAGGCAGGTGTTTGATTTTCTGGGTTACCAGTGGGCTCCCATCCTAGCCAACTTCCTGCACATTATGGCCGTCATCCTTGGCATGTTCGGCACTGTGCAGTTTCGCTTCAGATACCTCATCTTTGTGAGTATATCCCTCACCTTCAGATGATGTCACAGCTCCTCTCTACTTTGAACTGATAAAGCATTAGCCTGTGTGTGTAGTTACTTTCATAAAGAAGATTATCTCTGTGTACGTTTGGCAGTATGCAGTATGGCTGGTCCTTTGGGTGGGCTGGAACTCCTTCATCATCTGTTTCTACCTGGAGGTTGGGAACCTGTCTCAGGTAAGTTCTTAGTGTTTATACCTGGGGTTGTGTGTGATACCGTTCCAACTTGCACATTTGCTCTTTTCATTAGTGCTGGAATTATGAATTGCTTGGTTGACAGAAAATTAATTGACAACAGTTTTGATAAGTATTCCCAAAACTTTTGGCTGGTGACATCTTATAAAAATGCTGTATACATATTTACAATAAATTAATAAGCAACTTTTTTGATGGTCAATTTACATGTAAAAACTTTCATGTAGTATGTTTTTAAAGTCTAAAGTTTTTAAGAAAAAATGCCAAAATTCTCAGGTTACATCCAAAATTTAGTTGCAGCCCTAATTTTCAGCTCCCAATCACAGTCTGCACACATCTACATTAGTTACGGTTAAAGTTTAAATTAAAAAGTGATTTTTCCTCATACAGTTATATCAGTTAAATTATTTTTTAAGGCCAAAGTAATCAAGTAATTTATTTAAACAAACTTGAAGGAAATCTGGTAAAAAGCCTAGCTAGCCCAATGCCCTTTTGAGGTATTCCTTCAGATTCATCTAGTGACCCCTTGGTGATGAACATTTTTCAATATTTTCTGACATTTTGTAGACGAAACAATTAATAGATGATTTGAAAACAGAGGAAGCGTCAATGAGAATAATCGTTAGTTGTAGCCCTTCTCGTACGAAAATGTGTATGTATGTGTGTGTAACAGGACAGGGACTTTCTCATGACGTTCAACACATCCCTCCATCGTTCGTGGTGGATGGAGCATGGTCCTGGTTGCCTGGTAACGCCTGTGCCAGACTCTCATATGGCCCCTGATGACCACCATGTGATCACTGTCTCCGGGTGTCTCCTTGATTACCAGTACATCGAGGTGTTGAGTTCAGCCATTCAGATCCTGTTGGCGGTATGTTTCCTGACACACACTCTTCTACAAATTATCATACAGTGTATTTCTACTACATCCATTTGGCTTTATTACAGTATCACACAGACACACAACTAACATTTTATGAACACTTTAAAAAAAAAAAAATTTGCAACAGCAACAATCGTCTTATTTCTGACCATCTCCTCTCTAACAGCTCTTTGGCTTCGTATACGCCTGCTACGAGAGCAAAGTCTTCCAGGATGACGAGGACAGCTGTGAGTACTTGTGATTTTCCTAAAATCTTGTTGATTCTCTTCTAGTGCGTTGTCCAGCACATTAGGTTTACTTTGAACGTGGAGAGGGCTTTCGTGTTAACGATCCGTGGCTTTGGATGCGAGTGCTGTGAGCTCATTGTTTTCTCCTGCCTGAGTCATGGTGAACGATATCACCGCCGAGGATTCCCTCTGGGTGATCTTAGCACTCCATCTGTGGGGAGTTTTAGAGATGTCTGCCGGAATATTCCCACCGTCAGAGTGTTCGTCTGTCTGCTTGCTAGTGCTTGACTCGGTGTGCCATCTGTGTGTCTGAATGGCTCTTCTCCTCATGTGCCTCTCGTGAGTGTTTTACTCTCACTCAGGGGAGGAAATTAAGTCCCTATAATTACAATATGACACCATAAGTCTGATTGCCTGTGAAAACAAGGGCATGCTGTGTCAGTGATGTCTTAACAGCATGCTTAGTCAGGATTAAATGCATGTCATAACATACACTGATCAGCCACAACATTAAAACGGGTAATGATAAGGTTAAGTTGTGGCTGTGTCAATCAATTTTTTGATTTAGTCAAAACACATAGCCATGGAAAATAAATCAAAAGTTTTAAATCACATTACAGATGGTTCTGAATAAACTCTTTCAAAACAGACCACGGATATATACCAATCACACATGGTACATTAATAATACATCCTGATGGATATCAGTTATGATATATGATAATATAGGATATGATAATAATATATTGACTTGTGTTAATGTTTTCTTTATAAGAAAACATAATATAAACAAACAAGTATCCATTAGATTGGTTTTTTAAAAATTTGATCAAAATATTTATAGAAAGACACTTGGAAAATATCAGTGAAACCATCAGTGTTGCCTGATGGATAAAGTATGTAATGGCAACACATTTCTTGCTACTTATGGGTCAACATATACACCAGATACCAATATATCTGCAATTAGCCAATAATGGCCAATATTTCAGCCTGGTTGATTTACCTGTCTAACTAATTAACACTTGCACCAGTTTATTATATTACATGTGTAACATGTTCTAAATGAAAACAAATCATGAAAGAGGTAAAAGTAAAAATGAAAATGTTAGATCTTGCAACAGCTGGACAATTTTCTTTTTCACTTGGCAGCGAATAAGTCTGTTGCTCCGAATTGATTGAGAAATATTAGAACAATGTATCAATGACATAGAAGCAGCGAAAAAGATGATGCATTGGTGCATCTCTGCACATTCTGATGTATCAGGGGGTGTAAAGTGTTATAAAGGTGTATTAAAGCATTATGATACCATCTTGAAATACAACACTGTAAAAAAACAAAACAAATTTAAGCGAAAGTGGAATGATGTCATCTTTTCTCTTTCTCTCTCCTTTTGAAGTTGATTTCATTGGTGGTTTTGACTCTTACGGCTACCAGCCTCCTCAGAAGTCCTCTCATCTGCAACTGCAGCCTCTTTACACGTGAGTTACAAATATATCTTTGTCCATGTTCCTGATCCTTCTTTTTGATCTTAATGTTGAATAGTCTTCTTACAGGGAGTACGCCAATAATTTAGTATTACATTTCCATAAATTTTCAGCACTCACAAGAGACAGAAAATTTTTAAAAAATGTTCAAAATTGATGCTGAAATATTCTGGCTTTTAGCCCCTAGTTAGGGTCAAGCTTCAGAAAAGCTGGTTCAAACATTTACATAAATGCTCACTTCATTAAAATCCCACACCCACACTTTTATACACAGATTTTCTGTCAAACTTTTAACAAATTGTTTTCACAGTATTGCAATATCAAGTGCCCCTTTCATGCAGTTATATCAAAGTGCACTATACCGTAACATTGATGTCTGACAATATGAATTCCCCTTGATCTCTTCCCCTCTGCATCCAAGGGCTGGTTAATTGTTGGTAGCGCCCCCTTCAGGCCAAACCCTGACGGCGTCACTGTGGATGGAAATCGGCGGTCGCCCTGATTACACTCACTCTGTGTGTCACAGTTTACCCGAGGAATGGACTTAACCCCACCCAGAGGGAGAGACGTCTGTGTGTGTGTGTGTGTGTGTGTGTGCGCGTGTGTGTGTGTGTTTGTGCATGTGTGCTTGTGTCTGAGAACGAGAAATACAGCCCTGATTAGAATGTACAGAGCTCAGGGAAGAACCAGCATGCCAGGTGGTGTGAGAAGATGAAGGAGAAGCAGGAGGCAGGGGAGGGGAGATACAGAGAACAAGAGCTGGGGACACCTCTGTCAAATCACCGAGGACACACTTCACTAAACTGCCAGCTCTCAACACTCCCACAAGTGTGTGTGTGTGTGTGTGTGTGTGTGTGTGTGTGTGTGTGTGTGTGTGTGTGTGTGTGTGTGTGTGACTATGTAACTCCACAGGACTAGATGGTGCTTTGTGGTTGCACCCTGGACTCTTACCACTCAGTGCCGTCATGAGTTTTGTTTTTTGGGGTGCTAGTGTGTGTGTGTGTGTGCGTGAGTGTGTGGGGGTGGGGGTGGGGATGTGGGTGGGGTGTCATAATAAAAAGAGGCACGGCTCGTACCTGTTGTCGTTTTAGAATGTGGTGATGTCAAACTAGAGCAGTCTTATGATTCCCGTTCCCAAAGCCATCTTTCCCTCTCCCCGTGCCGTTAAAATCACCGTTGACTTTCAAGCTTTTTATGTTACAGCCAGGGCCTGGTGAGGTAATAAAGCAGAGCTGGTGGAGTGGAAAGGGTGAACTGCTTAAAGGATCAGAATGGCAATATTTTATATATTTTATTATTGGAAAAAAAAATCCCACGAAATGACCAAAACCAACAATTTTTTTTCCATCTCTCAATATGTTCCACCTTTCACAGATTGTTTGAGTCTCTCAGCCTCAAACCCATTTACTCCTGGAGACATAAATCTTAAAGAAAAGGAGTCACAGAAATATTCTTTCATTTAAAAAAAAAACAAAAAACGAAATAATTTCATCAAACAGTTTTGAGCAATACAACTCAAACAACAGTAAATAGTGCATTTGTTGGGGACTATTTTCAGCTGTGGATGTGTGTCTGGGATACTACAAAAACAAGTCAAATGTCCAGTGTTAGAATATTTAGTTTTTCAGGAAAACACATTCAGCCTACTGTACATGTGATACAGTTCATTAGAGATGCAGATGGCTTTGGGATCAGGCATTAGTGTGTCTATGGGGGGGAGGGGGGCAGCGGGGATACTGTGCATGTAAATAACCAGCCAATGATTGTTTTGTTGGTTACATTTAGAAAAGGGGGGTTGCATTAGGGGGTGGGTGGGACTGGGGGAGAGGGGTACACATCAAAGTTTTTCTTCATACCTCTTTCTCTTGTTCTCTCTTTTTGGATATCCTCATGCTGCCATCTTTTAACCCATCTCCAGCTAATTCTGCCCATCATCTTGCTCACTAACTACATACACCCCTGCAGCTCACTCGCTGATCTCCACTGGAGCGTGGCAATAAAGGAGAGGAAAATATGGTGACATGCTCTGAGTAGTTTTTGTAGCTTGGATGGGAGACAGGAAGAGGGAAGGAGGGGGACAGGTATGAGGCGAAGACCTTATCGAGTGTTTGAAATAATAAAAATACACTTTCTACATTAAATATGACTTCTGTTGTCATCTGTAGACACACATTTGTCCCACCGAGAGTGACTTCATCTTTAATAAATTGAGTGCTTTCATTCCTCGTTTTGATTACATTACATTAATATTGGGATTATGAGGCACAGAATTACTTTTTTTTTTTTGCCAGATTAGTTTTAGTAGATTATACAAGTGATGCACTCTGGTGAGCTGATATTGTACAATGAGGATTTGATTTGTGAAAACAATGTGATGCACTTTTCGACACCATTACAAAAATAGCACTATGATACTCATAGAGGTACTTGCTTGTGATGCTTTATATTCAGTTCATTTTAATGGTATTAAGTTGATACTCTACAGTGAAGATTTGATTGTCAAAATAATTTCATAGATCATCCACCATGACAAAAGTATAGCACTGTGTTATTCATAAAATGAGTTACTGTTATCTTCATAATTTTAGAAATTAAGAACCATGACAACCCAGAGTTGAGACCAGGAGGCAGAGTTGCAGTCTTACACGCTTCTCTGCACTGCTATTAGAGCAGTCACCTCCGATAAACCCCATAGAAACTGTGTCTGCCCCCGATCACCTGAATTTATTAAATCAAAAGTAAACAGATGAGGGGTTATACATAAAAATCAAATTAAAAATTAAAACAACTACTTTAACAAAACCATTAATATATGACAATTAAATGTGGACTATCAGATATTAGATCACTCTCATCTAAATCCCATAGTCAATGATCTGATAACTGATCATCACACTGATTAAATGAAATCATTTCAATTCAACCTTTACGTAGATGTTGATAGCGACAGCCTAGACTCAATTGGCTTCTCTCAACATGTAAATGAACCCACTCACTGCTTTAATCACACCCTTGATCTTGGGTTGAGGAATCAAACATTTAATAATATTTCCACAAAACTGTCTTTTGCCTGACTATTTTTTATTAATGTTCCATTACAGTAGGTGTCTATCTGAAAATGCTGTAACCAAATTTAAAGAAAGAATCCCATTGTTTAGTCCGCTGCCATGTGTCACTACAATGGAGGACTGCTCTTCAACCTAACACCCACACAAGTTGATGATCCTGTTGATAGTGCTGCAGCCTCACTGTGTACTACACTGTTGCCGTTCTGAAAAAGAAGGTAGTGAGTCAGAGGAGGTTAACTTTGTGGTACAATTCACAAACGCATGCTCTATAGCAGACTTCACAAAAACTGGAAAGGAAGTGGTTTTCTATCAATATAGAAGAATTTCACAAGGCTTGACAAGGCGTAACATACAAAATGCCCTCCATGATGCCAGAATCTCCTATTATTCATCGGCTTTCTGTTCAGCCCTGTAGCCAGGCTGACAGACAGTCACAGCTCCATTGAGACATCTATTCCTTCAAACTCATTAGTAATGACCTAATGAGCTTATTTACACATAAAATCCTGACTGATACAGAACAAAATCATCACGTCCTTCCCTCAACTGACTCAGATGTATTGTCCGGTACAATAACCTTGGAATCAACAGTAACACCTGATTTATATTTACACTGCTTCTCTACTATAGATCTCTCTGAGCTAACGTCAACAGCTTCTGCATCTAAACCAGTGACTTGTCTTCTAGACCCTATTGCAACTATGCTGTCCAAGTGTGTTTTCCTTCAATCAACACTTATGTATTAGATCTGATCAACTTGATTTTTATTAACAGGTTATTTGCCTCAGGCTTTTAGGGTTGCATCAATTAAACCTCTACTTAAAATCGTCTTGATCCAGATGTTTTAGCCAATTACAGACCTATATCCAACCTCCCCTTTATTTGCAAAATCTTCAGAAAAGTTGTTGCAAACCAGTTATGTGATTATTTTCATTTAGGAATGGTTTGTTTGAAGTTTTTCAATCAGGATTTAAAGTCCATCATTGCACAGAAACAGCACTGGTGAAAATGACCAATTCTCTCATGGCCTCAAACAATGGACTCATCTCTATACTTGTCTTATTAAATCTTAGTGCTGCTTTTGACACCATCAAGATTTTATTACAGAGACTGGAACATGTCATTAGGATTAAAGGAACTGCACTGGGTTTGTATAAACCATACTTATCAGACAGATTCCAGTTTGTTCAAGTTAACAATGACTGTTACATGTTGCACGCAAAAATAAGTAATGGAGTTCCACAGGGTTCTGTGCTAGGACTAATACCTTTCACCCTATATATGCTTCCTTTAGGGAATATTAACAGAAAGTACCACATAAATGTCCATGGCGACACAGATTACACCCAGCTGTATTTATCTATGACGCCAGATGAAACTAATCAGGTAGTCAAACTACAGGCATTTTTTAAAGATATAAAGGCCAGATGACCAGCAATTATTTACTTCTAAATTCAGAAAAAAACTGAAGCTATTGTATGTTATGTGACAATATAGTTACTTTGGGATGTCATTACCTCGGCCTCCTTTGCTACAGTGAGAAACCTTGGAGTAATTTTTGACCAGGGCATTTCATAACTCGACACATCAAACAAGTCTCTGGGGCAGCCTCCTTCCACCTGCACAATATTGCAAAAAAATTAAACATCCTAACTCAAAAGGATGCTGAAAAACTACTCCATACATTTGTTTCCTCTAGATTGGACTACTATAATTCTTTATTATCAGGATGTCCCAGTAACTTGTTTAAAAAGTCTCCAGCTGATTCAAAATGTTGCAGCATTTACTACTGAGTACTGCAGGAATTAGGAAAAGAGATCATATCTTCACTGCATGAGCCCCCTCTAACATCCAGAATAAAATTTAAAATCCTCCTCCTCACCTGCAAAACCGTTCATTGTCAGGCACCATCAGGTGAGCCTTGAACCATCCCTTAGTTATGCTGATATAGGCCCAGACAGCTGGGGCTTTTCCCATGATGTTCTGAGCACTTATTTTCTCTCTCTTTCTCTCTCCCTCTCTCTCTCTCTCCATATTCATTTATATCATACTACTACACGTCATTAACTTTGTATTTACTCTCTCTGTAGTTTTTGCTTCTCTTCTCTGTATCTCTCTCCCTGTTCTTATTCTGTGGGTATCTCTGACTCTGGGGCTGCAGGATCCAGATCTGCCACCACAACACTCATTATTGTTATTACTATTAATAATAATTGGTCCTGCTACTATCATTGCTGCTGTTATGATTGATAACACCATTACACCTAGGGTATTACTATTGCAATTTTCACAATAACAATCAGTTGAGTGCTTAAATAAAACATGCTGTTCTTGCCTCTCCAAAAACTAAAATAATTAGTCTGTAGCTGAATTTTCTGCCAGCAACAAACAAAACATAATACAACAAATGATATTAGAATAGAACAATACATAATAATCTCGTTTCAACTTTTATGTGAGCATAAAAGTATATGAGTATGACCTCATATGCGTATTTTATAAGCAACACGCTGTTTAATACAGTATGACTGAACCATAAAGGTATGTTTAGAGGTTTATCCTATAAATTTCCATATCATTACCATAGATTCTATTTAAAGGACAGCCATAATCTACTGTATCCACATTACGTCATTCACACATTGGTTCAGGACTTCTCTCCGGTCTGCAGCCGCAGCTTGGGGTCACCACTGGCACATTTCCAAAAAGCCATCGGGGTATTTTTGTTATCTGGGCCACACGCTCCCCTTTTTTACACCGTCCACTTACATCCCGGAGGTGTAACGGAGCAACCAGCAGACACACATTCACTGACCGTGTGGCACAGCACGTTGCCATGGCTGCCAAGCACCCCGTTACCGTAGAGACCCTGGTACATTGTGTACAGTCCACTCCCGTCAAAATCACTTTATATCCGCATATTAACGATGATAACGACACCATTTAAAGTTTTTCTTTTACTAGAAGTGACATTGATATCATGTGCTAAAATTTCAGCATATTTTGTGATATTTGTACTGCAATTTATTAATTTATACATTTTAGTGATGTCGGTCATTCCAGTCACACAAACGGCTACAACTGAAAAAAACGTTTTTTTTTCCTCCATTGACAAATATGTGAATAAGGTCAAAACAAAATCCGTTATAAATACACTCCATAATACAAATAGACTACACACACATAACAAAGGGACCGGTCCAGTATGACCCTCCCTCCCCTCCCGGTTGGCGCAATGAACCGCACGCTCTCTCTCATCCCTTCCCATCATGCAGCGCTCTTGCCTGCTCCTCCGTCTATCCGCCATGTTGTCGGAGTGAAAGCCTGGGGTGTCACAGAGAAACTGGGGCCGAAATCCGCGACCATCCACCCTCTCCGCCGGTGAGTATCATCTATTCCGCGGTCGCGGTACCACGGGACATTGTTTATCCGCGCATCGGTGCCGGTATTGTTGCTATGGAAGCTCTGAACGGGTTTAAACAGGAGTATTTTGTAAGGCTGAAGTGAACTGCCTCCCTTTCTGCTGCCTGCCTCCTTCCTCCCGTTGTGTCGGTCTTCCGCTCCAGACAGCTCTCGGGCCTTTGTTAGCATCCGCGTCACGGGGACCTGTGGGGCTGCAGGCTCGGCATACTGATAGAGACCCAGGTGTGTATTAAAAACGGTATTGTGATATTATTGGGCCATCACCGCTGTTAAAAACATTGTGTGGAGCCCGTGGTTGGCCACCGGTTCTCCCGGGCTGAGCTTGTGTCGGGAGGCCGTGTTATTGTTGGTAGACATGGGCAGTGAACCCTCCATAACAGATCCAAGACTTGGCGTGAGTGGACGCAGATGCATGAAAATGAAACCCCCGGTAATTGTCGCGACCCCTTTCACGAAGCATCAACATATTCCCTTTCATGTTGATGTCATGTCTGCTAGGGGAGAAATTTTTGGTCTATGTTGAGACACCTAACGTTATCTCCGGCTAGCTGCAGGTTGCCTGCTCGTATTGTCACACCCCTGTCTGTGCCCGGTATGCGGTGGATTGATCCCCGGTATTGAATAATGATTAACCCAGTTAGATTATGGAACAGAGTGCCTGTTTCCGGGTGCTGAGTTAAACTTGTAGCATAACAAGCCGTGTGCGCTTCGCTTTAGGGAATGGCCACACGGTTGTGGATTTCCGGGTGTTTCTCTACCTGATTTCGAGCTGTAGCAAAGGAATAAAGAGCTAAAAGTCCCTTGTTGCTGAATGAAGAGTGAAAGAGAAAAACAAACACAAGACCATGTATGTGAATGATCAATTGGCAAGCTGGTTTGTTTTTATCTTTTGGGACTGACCAGCTCGTGTTTTTTGTCTGCATGGAGGGGGTGTGTTGCACAGTGGTTTCAGTAGACTTGAGAGAAAGCTGCATGTGTTTGAAGATTCATAGTGTCACACAGTCTCTTGCAAAGGTAATTACTGTATATGGCTCAGTGTAAAAAGAACCGCTTGTAATTTCCTCATGGCCTGTAGGGACACTAATGTGAAACTGGTAATTTTAATACAGATTAGAGCTTGTTGGATAAGAAGAGACTGTAAAATACAAATTATATCCCCGTGACTGCTGAAAACCACAGAGGTTGTTGTGCCCACTGTTGACCACGACCACCACACAGATTGGGCTGTACATATTGCATATTTCTTCGGTTTATCACTGCACAGATAATGACAGCAGCTGAATATACCCTGGTTCTATGACAGAGCCACAGTGACCTTTTCAAAGTAAAGACCAGCAGCTTGTCTCCATTAGTTTGCAAATAAAGTCAGGCCCCCCCCCCCCACTCCCCCCTCCGTGCAAACATAGAAGGATAATGTTACTCTTTAAATTGTTCCATTTACGCAATACACTTGATTGTGAGTTTACTGGGTACACATAACATAGTGATTCTGTCTAATACAATTAATAACAGTTATGTTTTGTAGGTGTAAATAAACTTTATGTAAACTTTAGGATGTGGTTGTGGTTGTTATGTTACGCTGAGATGTGTTTTTAATATTTGCATCTAATATTATACCTCTCAGTATAGTACAATACATCTCAACACCACCACAAACTAAAACGACCATAAAGTCTAATTAAGGCCTCTCTTTAACAATTTAACTAAGATTTATTACAGTATCGTTGGATTATACTGCATTAGTTTTAGCATTAGAGTACATAATAAATGGCTAATGAGATGTACTGTATCTGCTGTAATGGTGTGAACTTCTACTATGACTGGCAGCAGCAATCTGCAACCGTGTATCACCTAAAGCCATGTCTGTACAAGAGTAACTTATCAGTGGCCTACACCATATGCAGATCACTGGGATACATTTCTGAGCACTATTTAGAGATGTATCATATGGAGATGTTTCACAAAATTCCTGTGAAGTCAACTTTAATCTTTGTGGTCCATTTGATTGGAGCTGGAAGCAGTAAGTTTGGTTTCCCCAGCCTGCCACTTTGCCCATTGAATGTTTGACCTACAGTGTGATTAATATCAGTGCTGTCCCTCATGTGGCTGCAACCTACAAACTTTATCATGTGCTTTGGGTTTTTAGAGTGATTAATCTAATTAGGTTAGTTTGATATTTGCATTAAATTCTATTGAATTAGTGCGGTGCTATGCAGATCTACAGTCAAACTAGACAGACACACACCAGTTAATGTAGCAAATTAGACCCTTTTCAACCAAATGACGGTTGTTAGTACAGAGACCCTCTGTAGGGATATGTTGGGATGAATGCATCTGCACTCTGCTGTGACAGTCTTGGATCCTGCTGGCTCAGGGTACACTGTTCACTATACTGCACTGTCCAGACTCAGTTGTATATTTGGTACACCTATCTAAAATTAATTTATTAGCCTCAAATTAATAATTAATGTTAAAGTTTAGTTTTTGTTGAAGATATTTTGAGGTGTTAATTAAATTTTTATTGTTGTTTTTGAGGCTGTAGTTTGTGGTGTAGTTGAAATATATTGTATTATACTCCCACCAATATTTAAATTGAGTGGACAAAGTGTTGGAAACAATTTAACCCCCATGAAGGTAGGATTTGTTTCAGTGGAGTTATATTAGAATACATTTTAACTAGGTGTACCAAATAAACTGGCAACTGAGTGTAGTTTGACATGAAAACCAAGTCGAGCAACAATCTTTGGCAAGATATATTAGCATCTCTTGTTTGGCCTGAGGGAAGTCTCAGTCCTATTCACAAGAGACTAAGATATGAGCTCCATTTACATGAGTTTACATGTGCATACGTTTCTCATTCATATTGGCCAGATGACTTATAGTAGAGCAACACTGACTCTGAACTTTGGCAAATGATTAGATGAGCAACAAGTTTTTTTTTCTATATTTTGTCTGCTGTCAGTACAGATTTTTTATGAAGTAAGGTTATAGAACATAGATCATGTTTTTTTGTATTATGATTTAATTGGTTGAGACATTGGCTAGTGCAGCACACTGGTACAAAGACTCTGTGCATGTGTCACTGAGGGATGTAGTTATGAAAGCTGTCTGAAACTGACTTGAAGTATTTCTCTGACTGGATTATGACTGAACTAGAGCATTAGATTTAGGTAAGTGTACCTAATAAAATTGGGACCTGAGAATAAGGTCTCTATTCAGATTAAGTAAGTTCCGGTCAGTGCTTACAAACTTATATTGATCCAGTTTGCTGTTTTTTGCATGTAACAGATGTATTTCTCTCTGGACAGGCTGTGGTGGAATGAGCAGTGTGTGTGTGTTGAAGAGGAAAGCAGTGCTCTGGCAGGATTCATTCAGCCCCCACCATAGAACTACATCTCCCAGCATGCCTGTGGTGCTGAGCAGCGGAGGACATGCCCCACCAACTGGGCAGACCCCTCAGGCCACACCCCCCAGCCAGCAGGTAATACCCAGCAAGTTTACACGTTTACATCTTTCATTCATTCATTGACAGATGTGTACGTCTTCCAGAAACATCTCACAGTTAACTCTATGGTCCACCAGCCTGTGTTGCTGGTCTTTTATTATTATAGCTATTTTAATGCTGTTCACATTGCAACAGAAGTTGGTATTCTGTCAGAGTAGAATTGTAGATGGAAGCTGTGTTGACATTAAAAAAGTTGGTTAAAATTGTGTTTTTGGAAAAATAACCAATATACTATGACATTTGCAATAGAAACAACTGAGGGTGGCTCTTAAGAATAGAGATGCGAAAACAGACCAGAAGTCTGTTTCCCCAATGTAATTGTTTGATTCAGATTGTAACAAAGCAACATTGTTGTGGATATGAGACCTTGGTCAAAGTGTGAGTCAAACTAATGACTGCTGGCTCTAATTGTCCATTTTTAAATTGATTATAAATGTGCTACGTAAGTCTGACATTTAAAAGGATCATGTTACATTTGTGATTATGATGGAGTAAAATGTCAATGCAAACACAGTGAGGTTTAGTTGAATGTGAAGTTAATTAATGGATGAACAGTTAGTTAACTGACAGCAATGAATGATTACTTTTTGAATTTTGGATTCTTTGTAGTGATTTATCAATTGAAAGAAACATTTTGGGGGTTCAGCTTCACACATAAGAGGATTTTTTGCTGCTTTCATATAATTGTAAGTTGTTTTTTTTCCTAAACTGTTAAATGAGCAGTTTGAAGTGAGGTGCTTGTGAAATGGGCTGGTCAATTAATATATTGTAATAATTCTATGCATTGATAGACTATGAATTGGTTAATTGAAAAATAAAATTTGTAGGGAAATTATTTGCTGCAACTATAGTTATAGTTACACTAGTAATAATTACCTAATAATCAGCTTCAAATCTCTGTCTTTATATCATCTTGGCGAGTAGAGCCGCTGATGTTAAGTAGAATAGCTGTTGGCCTATTAAGAGTTGCCTTGCTTGTCCAGACAAGCTAGCCACGCTGTTAAGTGTAATACAGTCTATCACACTAAAATGTGTAATAAAACTAAATGTAGTTGTTTGGCAGTCTAAAATGTGATTGTACTTTAATAGGCCTGGCCACTGTAATGTCTCTGCCTCAACAGCACAGTGGAAGTGTGTGCAGTAGTATGTGTAAGGTCACACAAAAGGCTCATCAGCTAAGCGTTAGTACTTGATAACAAGTTTAGTATTTTTCCTGACTAATCCTGGGGGGAAAACATTCTGTCCATCTGATTAGTAACAATTAAGGCTGATTAGATTGTCTTGGTAACTTGTTCTACTGCACACTTTTCATGTACAGAAAATGACTGAGCCCAGTTGTTTCCAGTACATGTTGACTGGTTCTATGATGACAGCATCTTGTGGGGAATTTTGTTTTTACCCTCAGAAAGGGTTAGAGAGGAAGTCAGCAGAAACTTTGCCAAAGCTTGCCTCCTATTTGGACGTATTTGAGAGGATGTGGGTTTAAGTACCTCAGCTTACGGTGCTGTTTTGATGATGATTTAATCAATTTTGAAAGTGATAAATTTGGACTTTTTTTTTTTTTTTTTTAAAACACGTGGTCATAAGGTTGAAAAAGGTGTTCGAATGAATTGTTTGCAGTGACCTGGCAGAAAACTTCTGATTATTTCCACCTGGGCTTTTATGTCTTTACTTTGTTTTCCAGCAGATGAATTATTCCACTATTAATAGAGAAGTAAAGGAACTCGTAGCTATCCCATTTTCTTTGCTAACAGACTAAAGAATAAAGCAGCACAGTGACTGTGGAGTCGTTGTGCTGTAAACAATAATCATTTGGTTTTATTATGTGGTTGGTACTTGTATTTGGATTGATCTTCCTTTTTCAACTCTTAAATTTCTGCATTGTGTTCAGTCACAGTGTATTGATTTATTTGTATGTTTGACATGTATTTAACTGTAAGCATGCTCAAGTCTGTGTGTATGTGTATTCTCTTCCTGCGCTTTTGTGTTGCATTTTTGCTTTTTTTTTTCCTTCTTCTTATAAACAACTACACCTGCGCGTCTCCGGTTGTTGTTCAGTTACACTGTGCTTGTTACTGTTGCCAGTAATTTAGGATAATGTGCATGTGTGTGTCTCCAAGGGTGTGGCGGGTGCTGGACGTTCCCAGGATGATGCCATGGTAGACTATTTCTTCCAGCGGCAGCATGGTGAACAGCCTGGCAAACATCGCTGGCCCACTGGAGACAACATCCATGACAGCCAGGTATGTATGTATGTATGTGTGTGTGTGTGTGTGTGTGTGCGTGTGTGTGTGCGTACTTACGTTAGTGTTGCAAAAGATACATATTTTTTTTACTCGTATTCTTATGTAAAAATAAAATAATGCCGTAGACATTGAAATGACGACATGGGAAATGTGGGGGTTAAGGGAAACAAATAGTTTTCATAGTTTGAATTTAATGTTAAAAAATAAAGTTCAGATTTTAATTGATGCCAATTTGAACAATCTGTAGCAAGTTCATACTAATTATAGTATACTAATTAACACTAATACTAATTACTACTCGTACCGATTAACAGGTAATAAAAGGTTAGGTTAGGTTTGCACAGTGGTTGAGTATGAAACACATAGTTTCATGTTTGTCATGTCTCTCTGGGCTTTCTGTCTGCAGGTGCGATCCATGGACGAGTTGAACCACGACTTTCAGGCTTTGGCTCTGGAAGGACGCGCCATGGGAGAGGTGAGACATTAGAGCTGATGGTTGTCTAGAAGAAGGTGACTGTGTAGCTTAAATACCTTTCCTGATAATGGTGCATTTGGGCTATGGCTACTCGAGACATGTCAGTACAGTTTGGATGTCTAAATTTGGAATAAAACGAAGCCGTATATCAACACTTGACATAAAAATGTCTGTCCTGTATTTTTTCACACGGGCACCTGGCTGAACTGATGAATGATGGATTACCGACAGAGTCAAACTTGAATAACAGGAAGTCTAAGAAAGAAGAAAGTTGCCTGGTGAAAAGCTATTGAGCCAAAAGTAGTGTGGACTTGTTTGCATTGTTTCGCCAGAATGAAAGCTTTGATAAATGAAAGGAAACTGAACAGAGATGCGTTTTAATTTGAGTTGGTTGGATCGGCTGTTGGCATTTATTAAATACAATCTACACTCAGTAACTCTGTTAATGTTGGACCAGTGCCTGCAATTAGTTTTGGCTTGTTGAACATAGAGATGATGTGTATCGGATTTTGTAAGACTTCTGTTTGTCTGTCTTTTGTTAGTATTTTGTGCTTGTTGAGTCTTCTAGTGTAATAGTTCTACTATTGTTTCTTATTGTACAGCTATGGACAGTATTACAAGTATTACGGTATTATTATTTTTTCATCTAGAAATAAATTTTTTTTTAAAGCAGCAGATCAGTTTCTATTGATTTTCAAATTTTAAGTCCCTGTGCAACCAAGAGTTGTTTCCTGTTGCCAGAAGATACTGATCAGTGTTTTACGGAAAACAAGGTCATTTTATAGCGAGAAAGATGCTGACTCTAATAGAAAATGAAGTTTTTGAAATGTTTGCCTTTATCATGTTAGTGAGGGTGGGGAGAGACCGGAAGGTGAGGGAAGAGATGGGTGGGCCTTGGTGTTACACGCTCTACCAGGTGAGCTACTGGGGCCCCTGTAACCATTTTTACCATGTCTCTTTTCCACTTTGCCCTTGTGTCTCTGCAGCAGCTGCTAACTGGTAAGAAGTTCTGGGAGACGGATGACTCTGGGAAGGATGGACCAAAAGGGATCTTCCTGGACCAGTGGAGGGACAGCGCATGGGGTGCCTCAGGTATACACCAGTCTGGTCTACGTTTGTGATACGGTGGCAGATAGCAGGGTGTTATGAATGCAGGAACATGACAGTGAAATGTTTCACAAGCACATCAAGAAACCACCAGAACACTCACTTTAGTGCTTGAAAATCTCTGGTGTTCGAAAATCTATATTTAGCTTCCTGTCAGGCTCAAAAGCTGATGTCAAAGTGAAATCACCCTGATATTCTCTCAAATCATGAGGGTGATGTGATTTGAGATTTCTGCTGTATCATATCAGCACTGCAGTTATTTCTGTAGGCATGATGATCAGAAACTGATGGTTAAGAGTTTATTTGTAGATTAGATTAAAATGCTTCTGGTAGTTAAATTGTGCATTAGATTATTTCTTGAACCTTGTAGCATAGTACAAGACAGCCATGTTTTTGTGAAACTGTGGGCATGTAATCTACATTGGACTGGACTACATTATATTGAGAGGTGTTTCTATTTATTTGTCCTCCTCTTTTATGTACATGAGAGGGGCTGAACATTAAAAAAACATCTCGGAATGTAATGCAGTCCAGTACAACACCATCAATAACAGGAACCTCAAGCCAAAAACATATAATTGAATTAACAACTTCCTGATAGTGTCGACAAACACTGAGCATTGTAGGCATCATAAATGTAACATTTGCATTAGATTGTACAGGTGTACCAAATAAAGTGACCATTGAAGACAGAGCTGAGTGTGTTTATCTCAGTTCACAATGGGAACAAAATTAAGAAATCTCCATACAGGTAATTTAAATAAACCCCCACCATGAAAGACCTATTGTTTAATGCAGCTATAAGTGGTGGAGGTGTCACCCTGTAAGTTCCTCTCAGTAAATATGTGCTGACTTTAATGGGATGCAATCTTAGTGTGGTGAAATAAAAAAAAAAAATAAAAAAAAACGAACAAAAAAAAAAACACGTATTGTCCCGTGAGTGGTGCTGATGTGTTATGGTATCACTTTCATGCTTGATGCAAATGTGGTTTTCCTCTGTGCATGAATGTTATTTAACAATCCTTGTTCCGCTTGATGCAGATCACTCAGTGTCTCAGCCAATCATGGTGTCCCGTCGGCCAGGGCAGGGTTTCCATGGCGGAGGTGAAGTTGGGGTGGGCTCGGTGATGTCACCGCGGTCCGAGAGTGGAGGGTTGGGAGTTAGCATGGTGGAGTACGTCCTCTCCTCCTCACCAGCTGACAAACTGGATTCCTGCCTCCGAAAAGGACCCTATGTAAGTCTTACAGTATTTTCTTTTTTTCTGTCAATCAGTAATATCACAGTCTTCAATACTCATGTATTGCACATTTCCTGTAATCAGTTTCATTCTCCAGTTTTTGTTATCATAACGATCTTGACTTTTCATGTCAAAATTGACTTTTGATAACCTTGATAACCTTGATAACCTTTACTTCACACATCATCTACCATTCTTCTCTCACGGTTTGTCCCTTGTCAGCCAGTGGTTGTCAAATTGGGACAAGAGTTGTTTCTCACCTTGTCCATATTAATCTGTCCTCCTCACTCTGTACCTTTTGTGTTTTCACCATCTATCACTGTCATGTTGTCAGCACCTCTCTATCTGTGTTTCACTGCAGCAGTTATATTTATTGTCTCCCTCTCATCGCACAGGGGCAGAGGGATGGAGAGGTTGAGGAGGAGAAGAGGGAGAAGCCAAAGGCAACATTTGAGGGAGAGAAACTGAAAGAGTTGACAGAAGGTGAAGCTGATGTCATCAGCGACGTCATCAACCCCAATGGGCTGCCTGTGCAGAACGGCCTGGATGTGGATGTCAAAGAGTTTGGGTAGGACTTTCCTGTTTTTAGCATGCATCCAGAACCATCCTGAAATACAATCTAAGCAGTGTCAAAATGAATGTGGACCATCCTGAATTTGAAACATTTGTTTTTCTATTTAAATCATTCAAAGTTACCTTTAAGAAAGATAAAACAACACACACAACATTTGTTCGGGCAGCCTGAGAGTTCACTTGTAAGCCTGTATAATGTCAACCAAAAATGCAAAATTATGTTACTAGATTTCATCATTGAGTTTCTATTTGATTCATTACTTTGCAAGGCATAGTAACCTAAAAACCTCTTCCTGGGAATCATGGGAAGGTTTCAGAATGACAGAGTTGTGAGTTGGCAACCAGAGAGAAACGTGGAGGACTGAGCGGAGGCAGGGACCAGTTTCTGTCACTGTTAAACACACACACACACACACACACACACACACACACACACACACACACTGAGCCCCTGTTGGCTTGCTTATGTTAAGTCTAAGTTGGAGCAGCGGGTCAGCTCACTGTAAATGCAAATGTTGGCTGCTGAGCCATTAGCTGGCAAGTGGAAAAAAAAAAAACAACAACAATATTGTTACCATTTCCCCGCTGCAGCGGCAGCTGTCGTAAGGTCAAAGGCTTTCAGGGTTTTGTTCTGCTGTGCGGTTTCTCGATGTAAAAAATTGGAGTATCTCACCACCTGTGGATGTCATCAGCATTGTGACACTCGATACCGGCGGTGTAATTTTTTGCGTGTGTGTATGTTGTCAATGAGGTTGAATGAGAACTGTGTGTGCTATACAAAACGTGCAGTCAGTTTCTTTTCATCATAATGTTACCAGGGTTTGTTTTTTGTTTTTTTTCTCATCCCAAATTCATCACAAAATTAATTGTATTCCTCCCTCCTCCCATTTTACTGGTCCTGGGATGATTGGAGGTCCTTAAGCTCAACCCCTGGACTCTTATACAGGGACACACGCGTGGCTTGTTGGAGAAATGCTTATCTTTTCTTCAGATGTAAACGCAACCACTCTTCTTTCTCAACCTTGCAGTCGTCCCCCAGGCAACATGCCGGCCCCTGGCCCCGAGGGTGACCTGCTTGGGGGTCCCGGGGGTGTAGGGGCTGAGGGCCTGACACCCTTAGGAGGTGGTGGAGGCCCCAAGCCCCCTGAAGACTTCTCTGGTGTAGAACAGGGTGGCGTCACCATGGACCCCATGGAGTCAGTGATGGAGCCGCTTCAGTTTGACTACAACTCCCAGATGCCCATGGACTCAGCGCCCACTGTCGGTCTATTTGACTACACTAACCAGCAGCAGGTAAGACAGAGTAGTTTGAAAGCCTTTGTGGAGCTCTGAGGACCTGTTCAGACCATCTGGTTCAGGTGATCTGATCACAAGTGCACAGCTCTAAGTACAGGTGTGGGCGCATGTTAATGCCACATCTGAACAGGGTCAGAGAGACTCTGCTCCAGTGACATTTAGATGTGATTTACCTTTTGTTCTATGTGCAGCTGTTTCAGAGAAACAACGCTCTAGCGGTGCAGCAGTTAACAGCAGCCCAGCAGCAGCAGTACGCCTTGGCAGCAGCACAGCAGCCTCACATTGGTAAGTGTGTGTGTGAATATACATGAACAGGCATTTGAGCAGGAGAACTCAATATAAAATGTATGTTATCATTTGTTATTTGGGATGTATGTTGTTTTGTTTGGCACATTCTCTCACCGTCAGCATGACACAAATTAAAGGATGACATTAGTGGAGTAGTGATGGGAATGTGGTGGATCATTACATACCACTATGCACCACTATGCACATTTTACAACAGAATGAAAAGTGCAACATGATTTTACACAACACCCCATATAATCTAAAACACTTATTTTGAAGTAAAAAAACAAAGAAAGTAAGTTTAGCTGAAATATCAGATGAAAGGTAAGATTTATATTTTCCCATAAGTACCATAAACAGGTGAGATTTGCAGGATTTTTTTTTTTTTTTTTTTACAGTCATTGGTCAGTATCAGTGATTCAACGGCAGTGACACCGGGAGTGTTGCAGTGTTTAGTTAGTCATTTTGGAGCAAAAGAGCACAGCAGTTACAAAACACTACATGTTGTTGCAGTCTCATGGTAACTAACTAATCTGGAGTTAAAATTTCTTAGATTTACTCAAAGCAAACAAATGTTGAACAGTCCTAACGAACCTTGACTGGATATCACCCAAGCCCAAACTGAAGCTTCATTCCAGGAGTTTCTATGACTTAACTCCATGTATTATGTAAAACCTTGTGGCCGTGGTTCACCTTTTCCCTCCATGTGTTGTCAGGTTTGGCCCCAGCATTTGTGCCCAATCCTTACATCATCAGTGCTGCACCACCTGGGACAGACCCGTACGCGGCCGGCCTAGCAGCAGCAGCTACACTCGGTAATACATTCTTATTATAAAAGAGAGGCACTGATTTCTATTTAGATGCTGCTGGAACCATTTAAAAATATGCATAAACACAGACATGGTAGTCCTATCTCACCAGTATTTTGCAAATTTGTTTGCGTCAAGGTCCGGCAGTGATGCCTCCCCAGTACTACGGTGTGACCCCCTGGGGGGTTTACCCTGCCAACCTTTTCCAGCAGCAAGCGGCTGCAGCCAACAACTCGGCCAATCAGCAGGCAGCAGGCCAGGGCCAGCAGAACCAACAGCAGGTCAGTCGAGTGCTCGCCAATAAACTGGCATGCTGATTGCCACTGGCTCAAGATGTTTCTGTCAGAGCTCTCCTTATGTGCCAATTGAAATGTGCATCCAGCCTTACCGCTGCTCTACTTGGATCTATTAACAGAAAACTCTTTGTGGACTGTAGATAATGAGCCAGTCAGCAGGAGACTGCTGTTTGTTATTTACTTATGCTAATGTTAGGAATCTTTATCTTATCCTGACAATTTATTACATGCCGCCTTGTATCTCTGTGTGTAGGCACATTCTTGTATACATCAACTACAAGAGCTGACATGATATCAACTTATATCTACAGCACACAAGTTCTCTGTTTTGGAACAGATTTTGGTGCATCCTTTTTGTATTAATTTACATATTGATAATGGCAATTCAGATAAATGTCCTCTTTCTGACTTTGTAAAGGTGATGCGTGCTGGGGGCAACCAGCGACCTCTGACCCCCAGCCAAGGCCAGCAGGGTCAGCAGAATGACCAGCTGGTTGCAGCAGCAGCAGTCAACTCAGCCCTCGCTTTTGGACAGGGGTTAGCAGCAGGAGTCCCTGGTGAGTATGACACTCTGTAAACTGGTTTTATTACATTGGCAAAACTCCCAACACACCCAATTACAGTTGCTCTTACAGCACCGTTGACTATAAAAACTGATGATGAAATTGAACTAAAATAGCTATCAACCCCCATATGTACACAATAGTCGAGAGGAAATGCTCCACACTAAAATCGGTTTAGATACTCTCTGAATGTCCCTTTTTGTTGTTCTCTCTTCCTTAGGGTACCCAGTCTTGGCCCCTGCAGCCTACTATGATCAGACAGGGGCCCTCGTGGTCAATACTGGAGCTAGGAGTGGCCCTGTCCGCCTCATGGCCCCTGCCTCTGTCATCATATCTCCTTCTGCAGCACAAGCAGGTAACACAGTAATGCATGTGAAGCCACGGTCAGAAGAGTCTTTGTTTTTCACTGTCACAACAGGACACAGATTGAGTGTCAGGCACACAAAACAAGGATTAGACATTGTGGTATTTAAAAACATAGTCTCGATGTTCCATATAATCAGAATGTGCAATTAAAAGATTATGAGCCTATACCTTCCAGTCTAGCCTTTATTTATTACGGGGAGTTCCCATGAGTCAGTGTGTTCAGTATCAAGGGAAATTAGGGTTTACATTAATACTGGCATTAAAGTGAAGAATTGTTAGTGATGATCTAAAATTTGTATGATTATTTACTGAGTGCTTGAAAAGAGCACTAAACTGAGCTAGAGGGAAAACATTCATCTCACTTCTCTCTCCTCTCCTGCTGTTTCTCCTCTTCCAGTTGCAGCAGCAGCAGCATCTGCAGGTGGTGCCAACGGTGGTCTTGGTGGTGGGGCCAATGGTCCATTCCGTGCCATGACGTCCCAGCAGCCTCAGCAGCAGGGTGGCCCTGGTGGCGCTCTGGGAGGGAGCTCCTTCTATGGATCATCCTCCCTCAGCTCCTCCTCCCAGAGCTCCTCTCTTTTCTCACAAGGCTCTGCCCAGCCTGGACCCGGGTCTGCCTCCTTGGGCTTCAGCCAGCCTGCCTCCTCCTCCCTTGGCGCTACTCTGGGGGCCACGCTGGGAGGCTTTGGCACTGCAGGTAGGAAAACACCTTGTTCAAACACAATTTGCAGTTTTTTCTTTGGGGTTATATAGTTTTAATTTAAATGTAAGTGGCTTAAACTGAAACTTAATTGTTAATAGTTAAACAGAGAAAAGGACAGTTCTTTAACATTTCACAATTCCTGTAGATTGGATAGATGATCTAGTTTGTCTTTGTCTCCCTCTAGTGGCCAACTCAAGTGGTGGCAGTGGGTCCAGGCGGGACTCCCTGACGGGCAACAATGAGCTGTACAAACGCACGCCCTCCAGCCTCACCCCAATCGGCCATGGAGGCTTCTATAACGGCACCTTGGGCTTCAGTCCTTCCCCTGGCCCTGTGGGCATGCCCCTGCCCAACCAGGGCCCATCCCATTCCCTCACACCCCCACCTTCCCTGTCCAATCACAGCTCCTCGTCCAACCTCAATCTTGGTAAGGGTCGTTTTTTATGTTTTGGTGACAAAGACTCAGACATATATTGTATACTTGATCCTATTTAGGACACTGACCTAAATAAGATCAGATATTATATTAGGTAGGTAGTTAACAAGTTTACATCCTTAAATGTAATTTTTCAGTGCTAGGTTGAACAGAAAATGTTTGTAGGTGCCCTGTATATCCCAAAACTGTAAATGTTTACATTAACATTTATATACTGAAGTTTTTTAAGAAGTTGTTTAATTCAACTTACTAAATATTTCCAGTCAAGCTCACAATGAATTACTGTTGGGATAAACAAGATTTTCAAATGCATGTGCAAATGCAATGCAGCATGTTCTGAAGGAGTGATTACCTGCAGAGACTTTTGTTGTGTGATTGACAGTTGGTAGACAGAAGTGTAAGGCAAACATTCAGGTCCAGTGTGAGAAACAAGAACAAACAACAATCAAACTGACAGTGAAGTTGAGGCATCATAGTGACAGTGAGGGATTATTTAGAATTGGTATTTTCAATTTTAATTTGGGGTGTGATACTATACATGTATAAACTGCAGTAAGTGGCACCTTTTTTGAAGGGAGGACACATGATATCCACAATTATACTGTGTAAAGACACTTACTGCAATATCTATATATTGTCTAGATTTAATTAGGCTCCAGCAACAAAACTGCAGACAAGTTTTTATCTACCGCCTGGTACAGATGTTGCTTGAGAATACTTCAGTTTTAAGTATTTGTACAAGGCATTTACTTTAATTCAGTGTCATTAACAAAACAAATCTATAAAACCTGCAACAAGAACTACAGAGAAACTCATCAGTTTTGTTAAGGTTGTGTCAGAGACAGTTTGTGGTGTCCCTTATATTATTTGAGTACTTTTTATGGCCACAAGAAATGTATCTTTTCTAAGTGAAACTTCACTTCATGTTTTAGGCAGTGCTGCCATCCAGTGCTGTATTTCTGTGCTGCAGAGATAAAATGTAATTTTTATGATACTGTCTGAAAATTTTAGTACTGCAGTGTCATCAGTTTAAAAAAAAAAAAAAAAAAAAAAAAAACTTGCATGTTAACTCATGCAAGCAATCATTACACCAGTATTTCATTTTCAGTGCAGTAAGTCTGGGAGAAATTTAAGGTTGGGCTTTTAATAAATTGCATGTAGCATCTCCAACAAAAAAGCTTATTTAAAATTTGTGTCTACAAGTATGACATTTCTTTTTGCCACTATCTTACTTTCATGTCCCCACTGCTCTGGAAACATTCATGTATATATGGAAAGAAAATCTATTTCATTTGGTTCTTTAAAAATATATGCATGGAATTAGTTTTATGGTCATAGTTCATAAGTCTGTTAATTGTTTGACTTTCGTCTCCCTATTCTCTCCGACCCAACAGGAGGCCTGACCAACGGCAGCGGGCGTTTCATCTCTGCTGCCCCAGGAGCGGAGGCCAAGTACCGCAGCGCTGCCAGCTCAGGCTCCTCCCTCTTTTCACCCAGCAGCCAGCTGTTCCCGTCGTCACGGCTACGCTACGGCATGTCGGATGTGATGCCATCAGGTCGGAGCCGCCTCCTGGAGGACTTCAGGAACAACCGTTACCCCAACCTGCAGCTCCGAGACATCGCTGGCCACATCATGGAGTTCAGCCAGGACCAGCACGGCAGCAGGTACACACACGCACTCAAATATCACCCCAGCTTGAAATTCACACGACAAAGAAGAAACCAGCAAATCAAAATGTGCAGTTGAAACATCACCAAGTCAGTCCCATACACAAGGAATTTCTCTCTGGATGCAAATGAACTGCATACAAAGCCTGATGAGCAACCCTGGAAGTATGCTGTTTGACCCAGTGACAAAGTCTGACCTCTAAGCCAGTGCTAGATCAAAGTGTTTCTTTTAAGTTCAATACACAATGTGAACTGGCCAAATTTGCTAATGCTTCAAAGTGACAGCGCTCAGGACATTCCTGTGTGTGTACTATCTCCTCTGCACACATCACTGCACTGTCATATTTCAGGTTCATGCTCAGTTTATGCTGGTATAGACTGTGAATAGGCATGAGGGTGTAAACATAGTGAATGTGACACACTGCTTCCTTTTACAAACAATCTGTGTTTAGTTGCTGCTTGACCCCGTATATCCTCAAGTATTTTTTATTGACATACAGAACAAACGGTGTCATTGATCTCTTACCAGATGGGAAAAGATATGTTCTAATTTGGTGACAGGGGCCCTGGAGGCCACTCTGGGGTCCTGGTTTCTGGGTCTGTCTGGGTTGAACCAGCAGTGCCTCAAATGCAGACTTTTCCACTGAAATGATCTATTAATACACCATGACGTCCAGTCTGCACATTCCAGACATTTTCTTTCCGCAGTCTCTTCAGCATCTCTGTCCTTTTTTATCTCCTGACTTTTGCCTGGTATCCATCACTTCATCTCACAGGCTGCTTGGTTCCTTCAACTCCCTCTTTGTGTTTTCTCCACCCTGAATTTCATCTCATCTTGTCTGACTGTTCCCTCAGGTTAAATATATAGGATCAGCTCTCTCTCTCTCTGTCTCTGTACATCTGTTTTACCTTATTGCTCTCTCACTCTCTGGTATGTTTATTTGTCTTTGTCTTCAACTTCATCTAAACTTTGTAAATTCCCCTTATATACTAAGTGGGTTTTAGGAGAGCAGGCCGTACACTGTCTCCCGAGGCTTGTATACATTGCAGAAGCTAATGAAAATGAAGAATGACAAAACAAGAGAGCGCCAAAAAAGGTATCTGTGGAACTTAATATAAAAGATATCTGGTTAATGCAATACTTATCCTCTCTGTCTCTTAAAGGTTTATCCAGTTGAAACTGGAGCGAGCCAGTTCAGCAGAACGCCAGCTTGTCTTCAGTGAGATACTGCAGGCTGCCTACCAGCTTATGGTCGACGTCTTTGGAAATTACGTCATCCAGAAGTTCTTTGAGGTGTGTATGAGGAGCTGGTCATTATCAGTAAAGTTGTTGCTATGTGTGATTTGGGTCACCAAGATTGAATTCATGGGACAATCTAAAAAAAAAGTTGTTACTCTATCGCACTACACTTGGTTTTTATGTGCTTTCTGGCCTGTGTAAATGTGTTTTGTACATGGTATTGTGTCATGTATTATCAAATGGATTAGAGGATTTACAGAATTATTTTGTGTGTGTTTTAGTTCGGCAGCCTGGACCAGAAGCTGGCTCTGGCAGAGAGGATCCGAGGTCATGTGCTGTCCCTGGCCCTGCAGATGTACGGCTGCAGGGTCATTCAGAAAGCTCTGGAGTTCATCCCTTCGGATCAGCAGGTCATTGTAAGTAGACTGGTTCTCATTGGAATGTATGAGTATGTAAATACGGGAAACAGACTGGACCTTTGCCCTAGAATGACCTTAATAAAACACAATCTGCCATAACTCTGCTGTGATTTGGTTGTTCCGGTCAGAAATAAAGTTGCGAAGTATCACAGTGTCCCAATTCAAAGCTTATCCACCATCTATGTGCCCATAATTCTCTTGTGAATGAGAGTGCATAGCGTGTTTGTATTTATATAGCAAGGTGCTGCATTAATAAAGAGGTGCGCTTTTCACACTGAAATGGCATTTTTCATCTACATTATGGGTGTTATGTTAGAGCTGCCTCGTGAAGCAGCAGGTTCCTCGAAGGCGCCCTATCATCAGCGATGAATGAGGCTAATGGTATTACAGTTTATATGCATGTTGAACTGCAGGTGTTAAGATAAATCTAGCTGTATATCACCAGAAAATACTTTTACTTAAATTCAGTGGTTTTTGGAATAGGTGTGTGTGTGTGCGTGAAAGAGAGGGTAAGAAGGTATCTATCTCTCCTTAATGGACCTCAATAGATTTCTTTAGGGCAACAGTTAAAGCTGAGTGTTACTTGTTGGGCTCTGAGCCACTGTGACAAATGAAGGAGAGTTTGGAAAATGCTTTCAGGCAATATTTGATTTCTCACAAACAATTACATGTCCCTCTCCTCACATTTTGTCTCCTTCCTGCCCCCCCCCCCCGCAGAGTGAGATGGTGCGGGAGCTGGATGGCCATGTGTTGAAGTGTGTGAAGGACCAGAATGGTAACCACGTAGTGCAGAAGTGTATTGAGTGCGTCCAGCCTCACGCGCTGCACTTCATCATAGACGCCTTTAAGGGACAGGTGGGTCCCCTCTGTATGTGCGCACACACAAATTATTTCCACATTCAGTCACTGAAGCCTGCCGGTGCCTGGCTGACATCCACATACACACATTCACTTGCGTGCACACATACACTGTCACTGCCTTGAGGCAGCAAGCATATTGTCACCGTCAAAGTACATAGACACACATATTCAGTCCTTTCCAGGGATGGGGTATGTTGCCTTGGCAACAGAAACCTCAGCCCAGTGGCAACAGCCATCTCCTATCTACCAGCTAAATGTTACATTAGCATAAAGTGTTAAAAGAAAGATTTTGTGCGTTCATGCATGCACCTTTTGTTAAGTACAAATGAAACGTTTCACTTTTGAGATTTCGCTCAGGATGTTAAATCTCACAGATGTAAGTGTTTTGCTTCTCACACATTTGCATGTTATGAAGCTGCATGTTTTCTACTCGGTGGATCAGATTTGTTTGTGTAGCTGTAAGCATGTCAGGAATTTCACCTTCCCTGCAGGGAAGGGCTGGGTTCGTGAAAGTATGCCTATGTATATTAGTGTCATGTTTAACCCCTTAAAACACACCCAGAAATAAATAGATGTAGCCAAATAAAAAGGTTACTGTTCTTCAGTCTTTTTGATTAGTCATAACCCTGGTCTCCTATGAAAGGTAACTCTTAAAATGTTACAACCAAAGGTTCAGAATGAGTATAAAAGATATTGAACCAAAGTTACAGAGGCACAAATGGGGTAGAAATGTAAGGTTTGTTTTGCCTCACCTATTTTTTTGTGGCATAAAAAAGGCCTATAGTAGTACCTTTTTCTGTGTGGTAAACACTTAGGAGCCTAAAATACAGATAGACAGTATAGATATAATCAGGAGACTGTTAGCTCTCAAACAAAATGTAATTTGTCAAGGTTGTGTGAGTGCAGCACAGACCAGAACACACATGAGGTAGTTCTACCAAGGCCAAAGCCTCCCACGGGTGGGATGATGTATTTTAAAAGGTTAAATTGCTAAGTTCCAGGACTGCTTGGTGTGTGTGTGTAATGACTAACAATGTATAATTACATATGTCTCTCAGGTTTTTGCCCTCTCCACTCACCCTTATGGCTGCCGAGTCATTCAGCGCATTCTTGAACACTGCCTTCCTGAACAGACGCTGCCTATACTGGAGGAGCTCCATCAACACACAGAGCAGCTAGTGCAGGTAACACACACACACACACGCACACACACACACACACGCACACACACACACAAACTAGCACTCACTGCTGTCTTTTCACTCCCACCAGTTATGTTTTTCAGAATAATTACACCTCAAGTTGGTTTATATAAAGCTGTTCTCAGAGCCTCCAGATTTTTGAAGTTGGCTGTGTTTGATGTGACGTCAGAGGCACCAGCTGTCCTCATCACGTTTTAGTTAATGTGTCTGTGTGGTTTGTTTTATTTAGGACCAGTATGGCAACTATGTGATCCAGCACGTTTTGGAGCATGGCCGAGCTGAGGATAAGAGCAAGATCGTGGCGGAGATCAGAGGCAACGTACTGGGGCTCAGCCAGCACAAGTTTGCTAGGTAAAACCCAATACAAACACAAGGCTGCTGTTTTTTCTTCCCTCCCTCGAAAATTTATTTTCCTTTGTTTGTCCACATATACAGCCAGACTTGGAAGTGGGTTTTCATGTCTCCCCCTTTTTTATTTAAACTTTAAACACCCACCCCTTCTGTCTTTGTCCAGTAATGTGGTGGAGAAGTGTGTGACCCACGCGTCGCGGGCAGAACGGGCGGTACTGATAGACGAAGTGTGCAGCCTGACTGAGGGCCCCCACAGTGCCTTATACACCATGATGAAGGACCAGTACGCCAACTACGTGGTGCAGAAGATGATTGACGTTGCTGAGCCCACCCAGCGCAAGATCGTAATGCACAAGGTAGGTGGAAAGACCGGGGTCGTCATGTATTGGCATGATCAGCTGAGATACTTTTTAATATGAAGTAGACGCAGACTCATCAATCTTACAATTAATATCCCATTTTTAATATTTTCCCTTCATAACTAACTCGTAACTGTGTGATTGATGAGATTAAAACACAATCAAATGTATGTTATAGAGTTAATGTAAACAACCTGTAAAACCTGTAAAAAGAAAATCAAACAATTTTTGTCACAATTGTCCTTGATTTTGTTTAGATTAATTGTTTCAGCACTAAATATCAGCCTTTTGACTGGGGAAAAAACTGAAGATGTACATGAAAAGGGGGAAAAAAACAGTATATGTCTATCAACCCAACCCCTCTGTTACCTTCACATCAATAGGCTCTTACTCAGGTCACTGGTGTCAATGGTTTCCAAGGCAACGACACTGAAGCTGACTTAAGCTGATGTAATCATTGATTTTGGGTGTTGCTGTTTGATGTTGACAAAAAAAAATATATATATATTTTTTTTTTTTTTCTTTCTTTTTCTTTCTGTTGTGAGACGACTGCACAACAGAAGGGAAAAACACACCAAAAATAGTGTGTTTGAAAAGTATGCTGAACGTGTCAAATGTCTGTGTTCCTCTCTGCACAGATCCGGCCCCATATCTCCACCCTGAGGAAGTATACCTATGGAAAACACATCCTGGCCAAGCTGGAGAAGTACTATATGAAGAACGGTGTTGACCTGGGTCCTCTCTGCGGCCCACCTAACGGCATCATGTAATCCAATCCCCCCCACCCTTGCCCAAAATCATGTCTACCACATGAACCCCCACCCCCCACCCCCACCTCACCTTCCTAATGGAGTCATGTCTGCCAGCCCCACCCTCCTGTCCTTGTCCTTCAGAAGGCATCATGCCCAATTTCCCCTCAAAATCCTACTCACCGAGGACGTTGAGTACCCCTCGTACCCCTGTTTCCATGACAACCCTTCGGGAGGAGCCTGTTGCTATAGGCTGCCTCAGTTTTCTTTTTTTTCTTTTTTTTGTCACATTTTGTCGCTCCTCCCCCACCCGAGCCCAACGAGGGAGGGAGGGCAGGGAGTGGAGAGAGGTGAGACCTGTTCTATTCATCGCTCCACTCCCTTCATTTTTTTTTTTTTTTTTTCCATTTTTCTCTCCATCGTTTCTGATAAACTGAAAAATCATTTCACTTTTTGCTACTGCTGCATACACAATCCTAGTGCCCCCTCCTCCTCCCATCCTAGCTATTTACCACTATGAGATGGAACGAATATTTAATTTGTCTGACGTCACAGAATCATAGACGAATACACACACATGCCATCAGCTAACCAGCAGACAGATCATTTAGCATGGGAGATTCGTTTTCTGGTCTTGCTTCTATAAATATAACGTGTATACTTGGTGTAGACCTTTGCATATATATATAAATATATATATAAAACTTTGTAGTTTTTCTGGTTTTTGATGTTGAATCTGTATCTATAATGTATCCTAGTAGTGACCACATACTTCTGACTGTATAATTGTACATTTGTAAACCCTTGTAATGTAAAAGTGCTTTACCACCCTTTTTGGTATGAGAAGAAAAAAAAAAAAGCTCACTCTGGAAAAAAAAATCTTAGAAAAAAACCTGTGCATTTCAGTGTATATTCTCACCTCCTTGGTTGTGACATATGAGTTGTTGTATATTGTAAATTGTAATATCAAATTTTTGTTTTGAAAAGCCCTTTCTATACAGCGTAGTACTTGTACAAAGATTCGCCACGCTTGGTTTTATCTTTATCTTGTCACTGCTTAACTTAAGACGTTGATCTCCCACTGACTCCCAATTGGACACGTTCTGTTAGACTTAGTGGTGTCTTCTGGTTTATGTTGAAGGTTTTTTTTTCTTTTTTTTTCTTTTTTTTTTTTGAACTTTTTTTAAAGATCTTTTTATAAGAATGCATTACCCCATGAAATGTGTCATGTGTATGGGTATGCTGGCTGGGTGGGAGAAGTAACTTTTACTCATTTAAACCCCCCCAAACCCCTTGGTTATCCATGACTGTTTTCAGGGGTAAACCCATGGATTGTACAGAGGATATACTTGTGTTTTTTGGCATTTCTCTAGTGCTGTAAGTGCTGTATCATACTGTCCATGTCCTTTTGGGTGAGAGAGGCAGCCCGCCACCGAGCGGTGTACATTTGGAGCAGCCTTGTGTATATTTACTACGAGCACACCTGTAACCATATGTGTATAGTTAACAGAACCTGTGTATGCTTATTGCCTGGGCAACTATTTTTTGTAACTCCTGTTGTAGATTGTCTCTAAACAATTGTGTGATCTTTATTTTGAAACCAAACTGAACAAAAAAACTTTGAAAATTTACCTGTCTCAAGTGTGCTTCATTGTATGTTTGATACACTCGCAGAGCAGACAGACTAAGTGTCTCAGAATCTGGGCCATAGTGTCTGTTTCAGCCATCTGAACGAACGCATATGCAGTGATACGACTGCAACTACACACAGCATGAGTCAGAGAGGGGAGTGCGGAGCTCGCTCCTGGTGCTCCAGTTTCCCCATAAATATGACTGATTAATGAGACTGACTCTTTAACATGGCATGGCTCTGACTAATGATAGCCATCAATTTCGATCAGTTACAGTAAAGACAGCTCCCAGTAAGGAATAACTTAAGTTTCAGTAATGGATACCAATAGCAAAGGTGATTAGACTCAGAACCCATCCCTGGTTTCATTTTCCAGATAATTATTTGTGTGATAAGAACAGGGTGAGCAATACTGAAAGCCTTCCCATCATCACACCGGGCAGAAGTGAAAGGCTACTGGTGTTTGGGGAGAGAACAAAGAAAAGTAAATCCACACAGTAATCTGATACACGGATTGTTATTCTTTTAACATGAATAATGAGCCAAAGGTTTGCAACAAGAGATTATCAGACTACAATGCGGTGGGGAACAGGTATCTTATCAAAACACACCATCCCTCTTGTGGTCTTTCAGTTTTATCTTCTAAGGAGACAGGTGGGCAAAATAAACCTGTTTATACCTGTCCAGCTTTTGTTTGGAGCGTGCTGGGCCGTAGTGAAAAACAGAAAGGATGTTACTTTGAAAAACAAGTCAGACTGGGTGTGATGCTGGTGACATTAATCCCATTGCTTTGCTCAATAATACCTAAAGAAGTGAGGGTGAATTACCTGTGGGGATTTTGAACCACCTGGAAGGTTCTTTAAGTTTAGGCTGTGAGGAAGGCTCATTAGGCCTGCAGGCTGTTGTTTTATGCAGAGCTGAATTACCAACCGGATAAAAATGGGCAACTGCCCCTGGGCTGTAATACACAGGAGCCCCAAAGGCCTGTATTTACTGTGTGTCAGCTGGTTTGTGGCCATTTGATTTATTGCAAGGTTATTTGGGCACATACAGCACTGAGGTACAAGGCCTCAGGGTGGGTCCTGCATGAACTTTATTACCGAGCTGTCTTGCAGAAGGGCCTTATGTCAAACTTTAAATGGTGCATTCAGTATTTATAAAGAAATTTGTGTTAAACCAAATTACAAACAGGGCCAAAAGAGGCATGGGTTAACGTAATTTTATGAAATAGGAGTATATGATAAAACAGACAGTTAATGGTAGGGTGTAAAAAATACCCTATATTTTTTAAATTCCTAAAGAAAGTGTAGTTTGAAAAAAAAACAAACCTCAAGTGAGAGGACCTGGAGTTCAGACTTCTTTTTCCCAGCTGCTGTTTCCAAAGTCAATAATGAACTTTCAAGCTCAATTTAAAACGAGCTAGTTGTTGAATTAGCCAACATGTGTCAACCAATTTAAGATGTTAGCAGGTTTCAGTTTGATTTCCAGTTCAGCCCTGCACTCTGCACTGGTCATTGAGCAATAACGGCCAGCCCAACTGTGGCCTATGGTTGCTAGGCGACACAAGTAGGCTACCGCGCTATTAATATTAATATTAATTCTTGTGACATAAGCACAGGTGTGAGTTCATCTCCTTTTTCGTTGAAAAAAAAAAATGTTTTACCGTGACTCAGCCAATCACAGCGGAAGGTGAAGGTGTGTAAAAATGGCGTGCAGCCAACCGGAACCAAACAAAAAGGCACAACCTGGGAGCAGCCATGAATGCTCTGCAGAGCGCGATGTGCCCTGCACCCTGCGTGTCTGTGTGTGCGCGTCTGCATGTGCGTGTGCGTGTGCTGTGTGTGTGTGTGTGTGTTTAAGGGACTATTATGGGGCTGCGGGTGCCTAAACGAGCTGCAGGGGGCATCCTCTCCCTTGCTCGCGGAGATCCCCCCACCTCTCTCTAAGCAGACACACATGCACACACACCATAAACACACATATATATTCACTCACACACACACCCCTCCTCCTGCCAGTCTCACAGGCCAAGCAACGTCGCCATACGGAACATCCTGCCCTCAACGGAGAGAGGGGGTGGAGAGAGAGGGGGTAGAGAGAGCCTGTGTGTGTGTTGAGAGAGAGAGAGAGAGAGAGAGAGAGAGAGAGAGAGAGAGAGAGAGAGAGAGAGAGAGAGAGAGAGATGAGGTCTGGCGTCTCCCGGTAGTAAATCTATCAGGGCTCGAGCACAAAAACTCAGAGAAAGAGACAGAGAAGAGGCCTCGCGGAAATCCCACTGCTTTACTGGTGACCGGGAGCAGCAGCAGTAGCCCGTGAAGCCTTGGATTAAATAGCCCGGCTACAAGGACGGATGGTCACGCGGACAAGCGGCGCGCTCTGAAGTTGGACAGACTACCGAGACACCGAGAGCAAGCAGCAGCAGCTTTTGTTCACCCCACCTCCCCGAACCCCGTGAAGGCAGCGGCGGCACCGGGAGGCTGTGCCTGCGCACCCCGACCATGAAGCTGCCTTGGCTGTTGTCGCTCACGGCGCTGCTTGCTCACGCCGCCACGGTAAGCACGAGCCTCAGATCCTTTGTTAATCGGGAAGCTCTTGAGCACACAGGAGCCGGGGCATTTTGTGCATGCATGTTCGTGCGTGCTTGTGCGAGTGCGGTGCGCTACCATTAATGAGACAGTGATGGTCGGTGATCAGTAGGAAATCCTCCACTCGACCTACATAGGCTATCAGCCCTCATTGGCCGACCGTGACTCCCGTGAGGGGGGCTGGTGACTCCCGTGTACCCCCACCCCCCGCTTTTACGCACACACGCAGAGACACATACACACAGACACACAGCCTTTGTGTCTCAGTGTCGGGGTTTATTGTGGCCTGTGTCCCCTCGAGTCAGGAGTTGTGTGTGTGCGTCGGTAATTAGCGAGTAATCTCTAATTGAGCTTGATTACGGGTCTTTGTGCGGTGCCTCGATATGTTGTGTCTGTGTCACCAGCTCACATCCTGTAGTTAATTTGGGGGGCTTCAGTCCTATTGCGGGTTTAACGACTTTATTACCGGATAGTCGCGCTGTAGGACGCGCGCGCACGCGCGCGTGTGTGAGGGGATGATTGGCTGTCCCATCTCCACCTGTGAGGTACACGTTCCTTTAATTGCCAGATATCGACAGTCTTATTGTCCAGATGCCAGAATCTGACCGGGGGCATCCTCCCGTCACAACAGGAGTTTTGTGTGTGCGGCAATGTGTGTTTGTGGCAGAAGTGGGTGGGGTAACGGGGAAGTTAACTGCGATGCGGTGCGCGAACGAAGGTTTGGATGGAATGATGTCATCGGGAATCGCGAGGGGGGAAGCTGATTATGAATGCGCGAGC
>NW_019525029.1:916523-992892 GCF_002814215.2 Seriola lalandi dorsalis | reverse complement strand
CCCAACCACCACACACCTCTCTCTCTCCACACACACACACCTCCTCTCCGGAACCATCCACACCGAGCTTCACGCGCCCCCCATAGCGCACCCACATCTTCCGTTACCGATTAATCCAGATTTATCCTATGAGGAGGAAGTGGACGAAAGGAGGGGGAGGTTCATTGAATCATTGAGAGAAAAGGAATCAAGGCCCAAAAATAATCTAAATGCGGATCTACATGTGAATGTAAATCGAGGAGACGAGATCGAGTTTATTCTTTATAATACGACATGATTTTTTGTCTCCTTTATTGTCAAATTTGCTGTTGGGCACCTTCTGACCACCACCCATTAAGTCCAGTGCAACCAATAGCCTACTCTGCTCTTGGACTTATACCTCAAGTAAGGATCCACTCCAGATGCTTTTATGACATTTTTCCTCAACAAAGAACAATTACATTGTCAAAATTATTTTAAATTACATCTCGTTGAAAAAAAATCAATGATCTATGAATAAGTGAGTGTTGCTCATTTCAAAATTTTAACAAGCGCAGACAATATGTCTCCAGTTTCACTGTGAAGTCTATTCTGAGTGTATATTGTATGTGTTGGAGGTGTCAAGTTTCCACATCACACTTGTGCATATTGCACAGCGACTGTCCTCCAAACTAGTTGTGATGTCTAAAAAGCTTGTACATCTGAAGCTCAGATGCCTAAAGTGCCTCAACTCAGACTTTTCAGACCAAAATTTAACCTTCCAGCATCAAAATCTGCACACGCTGTACGTCATGCTGCACCGTGAAGGTCAAACATCAAAGTAAAGTCACAATAAGCAGAATAGATTTTTGAATGGAGGTAATGATGGTAATTTCATTGGACACAACTTTATTAAGGATTACCATGTGAGCACAATTTAAACTTAAACTTAGTAAAGCTCTTTAAACCGGATTTTGACACAAGACACAACAACAAAATTACCTAAAAATATATTCTGTAGATGCAGATTCCCTAGCACATTTTCTTGCCTTATTCACCTTTTGCTTTCCTTTCTTTGCTTGGACACAATATTTGTACTGTCAACATCTTGGAGTGCTGTGGTACTGCACTGGTTTTGGCAGGGGTTTACAACGCTACACACACACACACACACACACACACACACACACACACACACACACACACACACACACACACACACACTGATTATTACTGGGTCAGTCAGTTGCAGTCTTTGCCAAAGATCCTTGGCCTCCAGCTGACCTAATCTGCCTTTAAGTGTACAGATGGCGACAGGTGCCACACATATATATATACACACACACACTTAAATACACACTGTGTTAGGAGTGCGCAGAGGGATGCAGGTGTTGCTCAAATAGGTGACACACACACACACACACATGTCAACAGTCCTATAATTGTAAGACTCACCTCAAGCAACTCAGGCCTTGCGCACACACACACACACACACACATGCATTTGACAAGATGTTTCTGTAGCTGCTTCTCTGCTTCAAACCAAGGGATTCATGTGTATTTGTTGTGCTGAGTGATGCCTAGTGTTGTGTCTCTATGGGTATTTCCTGTTATTGAAGCTATGACATCATATCCGGCCGACTGTATTTTTACATGGGAGACCAATTTCCCACAGACATCTGTTATGTCCCATGGATAGCCTGTGTGTTTGTGTGTGTGTGTGTGAGAGAGAGAGAGAGCGTGTGCATCCGTCTGCCTTCATGAGAGCACTGACTGTCCATCTGTCTGTGTGTGGGCTCAAAAATAGTGAATCTCCACTGCCAAAAACTTGTTCTCGCCAGCCCTCGCTCCTTGAAGTGTGTGTGATAGTGTGTGTGTGTGTGTGTGTGTGTGGGGAGGAAAAGCGTTGTGTTCTTGAAGATCATGTTTAACTCATGGAATGAATCAGTGTTTTGTGCCTCCAACAGCAGACAAAGCCCCCCATAGAGAGAGGAAGAAAGAGAGAAGGAGCAAGAAAGAGGAAAAAATAGCCCGAACGAGGCGGATTGAGGGCGAGTGTGGAATGTGAGAGGCAATTTGACACAGGAAGTGAGTCCGTTCTCACTCTCCTGGAGGACAAAGTCCCTTCACACACTCACACACATGGTGGCAGGTAGAAACACTCCAGGGGTGGAAGAAGTATTTCAGGTGTGTGTGTGAAAGGGTGGGTGAGGGTATCGGGGGTCACCAACCAGTGGAAGGAGGAAATGAAAAGGATCACGGTTCGTATCCCGAGATGCCTTTCAGACGGCATCGTCCGGAGGTGAGCATGGACAGAGAGAGAGAGAGAATAATGACAGCCTTCAGTGAGGAGAAACAACTCGCCCCCCCCGCCCCCCGTCTCCTCCCTTTGGCTGTTTGTGTGTGTGTGTGTACATATGCTGCTCACCCGTATCTGAAAGCAATTTCTTATCACATGGGAGGGACTGGCTTGGCAGATGTGCCGCATTTGACTGAAATTAGTTTTCCTTTCTCATGGAGAGTTTTTTTTTTTTAGTGTTTTATTCAACTCAATAGGAAAAGAATTTCCCATTTACTATTAGACTGATAACAGTGGGTGAGGACTGAGAAACCTGCTTTCACAAAACCTGTTACTTCAATGTGTCGTCCCTCTGAGCTCAGAGAACAACGGGAGCTCAGAATTTGCAGCTAAAACTCCAGTTTAACTAAAAAGTAACTAAAAGCTGAATACAAAAACTGTCAATTTAAATGAGGATAAAACAGTTGCCCTCATTATTGGCCCCAAGAGAGCTGAAAAGACTTCACAGCAATCTCCCTTTAACCTCTAATGTCGTGCTGCATACTAATAATTTAGGTGTCAAATTTGAGTCTTTTCTGGATGTTTCTGCAGTAGTCACATGAAGAAACGTGTGTAGTCTGAGAAGGGAAACTCAGGGCAAAAGAAGTCTAGAGGATGCTCATTGCTGCTTGTCCCTCTAACTCTTAATTGCTGCGAGCTCATGGTAACAAATGAAGGCAAACCAGATGAGTGTTTGAGTTGAAAGTGCTGAGAAATGAATCCCAGCATTTGTGTCTTCACGACTAGATGATTACATTTGATTATACTCCTGCCTCAGCTAATGTAGCTCGCCTGCAGATGGTTGAAACTGCTGCAGCTCATCTTCTAACAAAGAGCGTGTTACTCCAGTGTTGCAGAGAAGTATATGTCTGAATTGCTTTGCCCATATAGTAACTTAAAGTCTCTCAGGTCGGCCAACCAGTGTTGTTCTCAGAGCTCAACTTGAAATGAAAGGAGACAGAGCATCTGCATCTTTCTTTGCCCAAAAACTTAATTGTTTACCTCTCACTATTAAGCGTATATTCTGGTATTTATATCAACATGACTCTTATTCTCATAATTGTGGCCATTTTGACTATAGGGCACGATAGCTTTGCACTCAACACCTTTGTTGTGAAGATTTGGATTAACTGCAGCTAAATGTACAGCCATTCCCAGGGTGAAAAATACCAGAATTTTCCTTTTTTAAATCATCCAATTCACTATTGAAATAATAGTAATAAAGAAACTTCTCTAGACCCATTTATAGACTTGTATTTCCTCTTTTCTTAACTGAAGTTTTGATCCAGCTTCCGTTTGGTTGTTTCTATTTTGTTGCTCTATCCAGCCTGTTTAAAATTGCCAAATGGTTTTATTGTGAAAAAAACATATCTTTTGTTTTGAAAAGTGCTAGTCTCCTTATCCATACTCATGCCTAGGTGTTGTACTTTATCAGCTGCGTGGCTCTCTGTGACTCACTGCCAGTCCCAGTTTAGAAAGTACCTGATTTCTTCATCTGGCTTCACAACATTGTGCAACACTAAACTTTCTCAGTGGAATGTGTTCAATTCGTCCCACGTATTAGAAAGAATGCCTCTATAGCCTCAATTCATCCAGCTGGAAACACTGGCTCCTCTAACCATGACATGTAACACACAAGTGCAGACACGCTTGCTCACATATATGCACTGATGCACATTAACATTAAGCTCCTGAATATCTCTCACAAACACACACACATTTGCAGTGCTAGTGAATAGTTGTGGTGGTGTGCAGTCGTTTTGTTTATTCAGTGAGTCAGGGAGACGGAGAATGCTGGAGGTGTTTTTAGGTAGGTCAAAACAGGCTAGAAACACAGGTCGTGTAGATACTATACACACACACACACAGATTCTCCCTTGCAGTAATTGGGCAGCACTGCGCAGACATACTCACATACGTATTCTCTGGAGAGGGGAGTTAGATGAATATAGAGACAAGAGGAGGGAGGAGGATAGGAGAGGACTGGAAAAAAAAGGGAGCTGAGCAGACCACAAGATAATGAGAAAGAGGGGAGGAAATAAAATGGAGAGAGGTAAGGATGGAAAAAGAGTTAAGGTAATGGTGAGATGGGGATGTTAGATAGCAGTGGAAAGGCGTGAGAGTGTGAAAAAAGGGCAACAGATCGAGCACAGAGAGATCAAAAGAGGATGAATAAAGAAGTCCAGACACTGAGGGAAGGAAAGGGATCAGGAGTGGGGGAAAAAAAAAAGTGGGAGGCGAGGGAAAGAGCGATAGAGGAAGAGAAAGGAAGAAGATGGGGGATATTGGGACACGGAAATGGAGAGAGAGACAGAGACGGGGGAAATGAGGGCCGGATGATGGGGATGACGGCGAGGGGATAGAGCAAGGCCACAACGATGGGAGATGGAGCCAGGATGGAGGGATGTCGAGAGAGCGAGGGTGGGGGAGGGAGGCGTGCACTACTCATTCCCAGGAGACCGTGCTCTACCTGCTCTCCACGGCCGTCGCCATGACAACCAGCATGGCTGCTGCTGTCACAGCTTTATTGCCCCTCTCTCATCCCTCACTTCCCTCTCTTTCTCCCTTTCATTCTGTTTCGTCTCATTTTTTTTTCTCGTCACCTCTGTTGCTTCTTTCATTCACAGCTATTCGTGTCTCATTGTCTATTTTGTGACTCCATCCTTTCCCCTTTTTCATTTTATTTTCTTTATTCTCCTTTTCCTCCTCCCTCCTTTGTCCTCCTCCTCTTTTTCCGTCTGTTCTGCTACAATAAATTGAAAAATAGAGAAGGGGAGAGACGGCAGTTATGTTTCACCTTTTACAGTAGTGCGTTTGTGTGTTTGAGTGTGCGTATGTGTGTGTTTGTGCTATTACAGGACTCTAAATTAGAGAGCATAAATGCAGTGCCGTCTCCCAAAACCACAAAGCATTCTGGGATCTCTGTGTGTTAGAGCTTTCGCTATAAATAAAAACCCCAGAAACAGGGCGCCTCCTTCCCACTAACAAACGTGTGTGTGTGTGTGTGTGTGTGTGTGTGTGTGTGTGTGTGTGTGTGTGTGTGTGTGTGTGACAGTGAGAATCACAGATGCTCTTCCACCAGCATATTAACGCTGCTTATCATTTTTCATTCATATCATTCATGTGTATATTTGTATCCCTTTAGCACTGCTCTCTTTCCTCACACGTTTCCGCAACGATGGGGTAATTGTGTTAACGAGGGGCCGGATGGGCGGGGTCATGCATAGCTGAAACCCGCTGTGGTCCAATGGGACTGCTGGAATGTGTATTTCCTGGCAGGCAGCTGATAAGAGCTGAGGATGTGATAAGGCCGAGCTTCACACTCCCGACCGAACCCTGAGTGTCGTCTCTGTGAGGCTGGCCCCTGTCTGACCTCTAGCCCTTGACTCCCCCCACCATCTCCCTCTCCATCTGTTGGCCCATTTGTTTGTCTTATGGTAATTTTGTCAGCAACTTTAGATTTATTAATTTCTGTCACTTGACATTTTGTACATTTCAGTCCAAGTCTTAGTCAACAGTTATGGAGTTATACTTAAATTATAGTCTGAACGTTGTATTCCAGTTAAATATGAAAACTTCATCACAAAACTTTATCACAAATGTTCACTCTTGATCTTGGAAATAGTGACTTAACAAAGGTCTGCTAACTGGCATTCTCTGGAGCTCTCAACTGTATTGCATGGTCTTTATCAGCAGATGATGGCGTTTGCTCAGTCGTCATGGAGATGGATCTGTTCACATACAGTATGAGTTAGGATTTCATTTCGCAGATCCACAGCGCTACGGATCTTGATTTGTGATTGTTTTAGAGCTGCAACTTTTAGTCAACTAAAATAAATAATTCAATTAACAGAAAATGAAACTTGTTATAGTTGTTAACTATCTGGTTCTTGCTTCTATAAAAGGAATATATGCTGGTTTTCTTAATCCTCTCTGATGTTAAACTGAGTATCTTTGGCTACTAGACTGTTGGTCAGACAAAACAAGACATTTTAGATATCACCTTGGACTTTTTGACCTTTTGACATTTTTTTTTTTTTTTTTTTACTATTTTCTGACATTTTCAGAACAAAATCACTTGAAAACTAAACAAGAGATTAATTGCTTATGTAGATAATTATTACTTCTAATGCCAAACACATGTGTCCCTCGTTCAGTTCTAGGTGGGGGCGTCCTTTGTGTGTCACTTCCCATCTCTGTCCCCTCGTTTCCTGCCGTCGCTCTAATGTCGACTCCCTAATAAAACCAGAAAACAGCCAAAAAATACCTAAAAAGGAGCCAAACACTCTCTGCTTCCACCGTGTGATTTATATTTTTGTAAATTGAATTTTTTGGGGTTTGGGACTGTTGGTAAGAGAAAATGTTACTTTGGGGTTAGGTGCACTTACGATGTCTGTTCCTTTTTTTTTCACATTTTATAGACTAAACATTCATCCATGGACACTTGACAAGGTATTGATTTGGCCATAAAATAATATAGTGTATTTTATTAACTGTGCTCTTTTTCTATGATATAATAAAAAAACAAATGACCAAACCTTGGAACAGAGTTATAGGTTGAGCTCCCGGCCGCCACTAATGACACCAAATCTCTCCTGCTTTCAATGCTCTGTACAAAGAGCCTGTTTCGGTGTCTGCATACGATTGGGCGAGACATTTTTGACTTCCTCTGCCTGGAAGTTCTACCACTATTCCTCCGGGAGCCCGTCTTTGAAAATGGCCACTATGGCCACTCAAACCCCGGTAAGTTTGTTTGGCCTTAATAGTGGTAGAGAGTGCTCGTAAATGAAGACACAGTGGAAGTGAGAGAGCGCCAGGGGAGCGTCTTTAAGGCCCTGCAGTACTGAAGGTAGATGCCTGCAAGCTCATGCCTGAGTATGTAAATGTTTTGTCATCTAATTTGGCAAACATTTACATACTGACGAAATGTCACTTCATTTTGTCTCGTCTTTAATTTGTCAGTGTCACAGTTCAGCGTCACAGTTCTTTGATAACAAAGAGATTTTGTCAGTTTTAATTTACAGATATCTTTTTCTGATGCATGTTTTTCATCAAGGCAGATAGAGAATTAACCACGGTTTTTTATTTTTAATATTAAAGGGTTTTCTGACACTAATATTTCATCACAGCTCCATTAAAATTTGCAGTGCGACAGAGGTCTGCTTGTTTGCATACTGATGTGAGTGTGTTTTTGTACTTAATTGGTCATGGGGTTATAGCATGGACACAGGAAGTGAGTATTTATAGCTCTGGCCTTCAAGCTTCAAATCAGGAGGGAGCTTCCTGAGTGGTGCACAAAGGGGGGATTTATATAGGTGTGTGTTTTTACATGTGCATGTTTACATGTGAAAGAGAGGCAGAGAAGGTGATGAAGGAGCACAGGGAGGCTGCCTGTGCGCACAAGAGCGAGCAATACTGTGTGCGAGAGGCATGTGACTGTGTATGTGTGCGTTTGAATTATTTAGCCCAACGTCCCGACAGAGGAGTGAACGAGGTCAGGAGCTCATTGCTGCAACGTTTTTCCTCTCTCCATCCATCCATCTCTACACCATCCACCCACCAGCTCTCTTCCTCCTCCTCCTCCTCCTCGTCTACTGTCGTTGCTGTAGAGCTCCTCGTTTCTTCTGTCTGTCTTAATAAACAGGAAGTTAGAAACAAAAGGCTTTCCCACATGTTATTCACGTCCCCTCTATTATTGGCAAGCCATGAGGGAAGACCATCGATCCAATTAAATACAGACACTGAAACCTGTGTGTGTGTGTGTGTGTGTGTGTGTGTGTATGAGAGTATAAATGTGTATGTGTGTTTGTGTGTGGACCCTCTGATGTAAACCTTTGAACTCTGTTGCTTTAAAGGGGCTCTTTCAAAGGCGTTTGCAGTTTGAATGAGCCACTGAAGCTAATGAGCTGTGTGTGTGTGTGTGTGTGTGTGTGTGTGTATGTAATGTGTGTGTGTGTGTGTGTGTGTGTGTTTGAGAGGGTAGGGAATTTTGTAATATTGCTTGGTGGTTGCAGGAGGATTCTTCCCATAGGGCCTTTCTATAAACGCCTCCACTCGCATTCACACACACTCAAACACACACGCACACACACACACTTTTGCGGCAGCAGGTGATTCATTCTTAATCTTTCATTCCAACAGTTGTGGATTAGCCCTAATCTTAGCCAGCAGAGACCCAGGTCTGAAAGGCTGATTGACACTGAGAGTGTGTGTGTGTGTGTGTCTGTGTCTTCTCGAGTGTATTGTTTATTTAGCTGTGCGTGTGTGTGATGTGATAATTGTTTCCCTTGTTGGACTGAGTGGGGTGTCTGTATGACATGACATGATATGACTGAGGCAGATACACATGACAGATTGACAGGTCACACAACACTGAAACATTAGACACAGCGGCAGGAGGAGGAGGAGGAGGAGGAGGCACTGATAGAGAAGAGGCACTTACTTCTGACATTAATTCCTTTTCTGACACTTTGGAACGAGCTCAGACACCACCTGTGTAAGTTGCAATTGTATTGAATTGGGTTATAGTTTACTTAAGGGCTGGAAATAACGGTTATTTTCATGATTGATTAGCAAGCAACATCTGCGCTTAAAACACTTTAATCACTTAAAACAATAAAAAATACCCATCATACTTTCTCAGAGCTTAAGGTGACGTCATCAAACGTATTGTTTTGTTTGACCAACAGCTGAAAGTACAAAGATCCGCAGTTTACATTGATGTCAGTCAAGAAAAAGCAGCAGAGACCATCAAATTTCTCTTTAATTGACATCAAAAGTCGCCCACAACTTACTGTCACTGTTGGTGAGTAGGGTTTGGGTCGGTTGGGTTTAATAGAAGCCAAAGTTCTCAAATGTTAATGTTGTCTTGATACCAGCAGTTGTACAAGAACAATAAATAAATTAATGTAGGGGTGCAACTAATGATTGAAATAGTTTAGACGTCTATAAAATATCAGACAGTAGTGAAACAGGTTCTGATTGCTTGCTTTGTTCAACCGTCAGTCCAGAACCAAAAGATGTTCAAGTTACTAAATAAGAAAACCAAAACAAAAAAAAAAAGCTAAATAAATTTCTGTTGAACTACATCAGGATTATTTATCAAATTGTCAATTTCTGTTGTAAATCCCATGCAGGTGTCCCTCTCTCCTCTTATACTTGGTGCCGTCTGTACCAAGACAAGTACTGAGGTTCAGGTGTCATGGCAGCTTAGCGGTTAAGAGGCGTACACTCCACTGTGGTTGCGGCACGTCATTCCCCCTTTCTATCGCTTCATTTCATGTTATGTACAAAAATACTTTAACAATTACTGAGGTGTAAAACCCAACCCTAATTGTAAGAAGAAATGCTTGGCTTAGTTATTGCTGAGCATAAATTGTATCATAACACCTGATAAAACATGGGAAATGTTCATGGTTGAACACTCCCAGAAAAATTGAACAAAGCAACAAGGTGTGGCGACAGATTTGAAAGTGATTAGATATTGTGTGGAGATGGAGGGAGAGGAGATTTGAAGGGAATGAAAGGGGAATGAGGTCAGAGGCAATCACAGACAAAAGTGATACGAAAGGATACGGTGGCAGAGGAGGGGGAAAAAAGCAGATTGGAGAGAAGAAGAAAATGCAGCAGACGTGGAGAGGAAAGGCGAGATAGAGGAAAGAATTTGTTAATATGTATAAGTGGTAAAAAGATATGAGAAGCTTTAGGTGGAGCGAAATGATAAAGGAGCAGTGGAGCTGACGAGGAAGAAAAAGAGAATGAAAGGGAGATGGATGGGGTGGACTGGTGTCCTAGTAGCAGCAAAAAGAGAGAGAGAGAGAGAGAGAGACTGGTGGTAAACGCAGGCCTGTAAAGAGCTTAGAGCAGCTGAGACGGATTGAATGGAGAGAACAACCTGGACAGGATTACACCGAGACCGAAGAGAGAGGAGGGCCGCAAGAGCAAGATCGTATCATAACCCATATATTTCCCTGTCCTTGAGTAACACGTTTCCACTGGTTTACACTGAGTCACACTTTAATTAAACTGAACCAGTGGTACCAAGGAATTAATGATCACTGATTATTATACCAAGCACTCAGGAGCTAATCTATGCGTTAGACAATCATTCTCGAGCCATTAGTTACTTAAATCCACCTTTTAATTAATTAGTCAGTGAGTAATGTTGCCTACAGAGGGATGAAGCTATCTTTAACTGTACCGCTAAAGAAAAGAATGAGCATGCTCTCACGCAGAGCTTGTGATTATATTTATTTTAGAGCTGAGGTGATTCAATAAAAGCTGAAGGGAGAAAACACTGTCTGAGTGGCAACAGGGAACTTCTTCCAGAATAATAATGAATGCTGTTCTATAAATTTTCCACCCCTAATCCTCAATATCACCATCAAGCTGTTTTATTAACACCATTTATCTTGTTTAGCCTGTACATAAAACTGATATTGTGTGGTCTGTGGTTTACATGTGGGATCCACACGGCTCTTCTGCGCAGCATCTCCTGTTATAGTGTGGGTTGTCAGATATGGTTCTTTTATACAGGTTTTGGTTTTGTCTCTTAACAGGCAAGCCAGTTACCAACCTGGCAACCTCACTATGATGACAAGACTTCGGGACGCAGTACATCGTTACTGTGCCAGGCTGTTTTTTGCCAAGAAAGCAAATACGTGTATTTTCCCCAAAATGCTGAACTATTCTTGAAATGAAATGTGAGCCCTTGTTACAGGTTGCATACCTGAGCTGCAAACAGTACAACCAGAGAGTGTTTTTTCTTGCTCAGACTATTTCATCTGAACATTTTTAGAAGCCTGAAAATAGAAAATGGTCTTTTTTATTATTTTTTTTTTTTCAAGAAAAAAGGAAAATTTGAAGAAAAGGGCATGAAGGATAAATTAACCATATTTTTTGTCTTTTCTTATCTGTTCCCACATGAACCACGGTTCTGTCTTGGGAACACTAACACTCTGTTGAACTGCTAGTGCTATTAAAAGTGATGCAACTAATGATTGTTTTTATTATTAATTTAACCTGTTGATTATTTTTTGATGAACTGAGCACTTAATCTGTAAAATGAGCGAAAATATAAATAAATAAATTAAAAAAAAAACCCATCACAGAGTCAAAGGTAACATCTTTAAATATCTTGTATTGTCCGACCAACAGTCCAAAACCAAAAGATACTTTATGTACAGTTTACAATGATAAGAAACAGAGGAAAAAGGCAAATCCTCACATTTAAACAGCTGGAGCTGGAAAAGACGACATAAGTGATTAATTCATTGTCTTTTCATTTTTTCCAAAAGAACGTAAAAATACAATAAATAGAATAATATTGAATTAATTAATTAATCACATGATGCAAAAATATTAAATACCATATGTACATCAGCTGAGACAACACAAGAGCCATTCATTGGAGAAAAACAAAACAGTACAAAGCAAATGTCTCATTTCCCTGTTTCTCATGTTGGCTCATAAGTGATTGAAGTCTTCTGACAGTGATTTGTTAGAGTTAATCAGTAACTCATGATAAATGTCTTATTGGGTCACAAGCATCCGGTCTGTGCGGCCCATTAAGACAGAGACCATATGCTGCTCTTGCCTTTATGTAGATTTCCCTCCGTCACCAGATCTCACAACCTGCGTAATTAGTGTTCGATATCAAGGGCTGTTATGATACAGAATCAATCGGCTGTCTGGCTGCGCTGACAGTCAGTTGGCCTGCAGTCATCGGCTGGAAACCGCTCTGAGGCTTGAGACTTGCTGCACCTTCGCCAAAGTCAGTCGACCAATGGGAGTGAGCCAAGAGAGCGTAGCAAGGTCGGCTGCTTGGGATGCCCCCGGAGCAGCAATTTGTTTACCTCCTTTGTGTGTGGGTATGGCATAATAATAATAATAATACACATCACGCCCTCTGCACACACACACACCCACTCAAATGGGTGCTTCTTTCCATCCCAGATTGAATTACACAAGGCTGATTGGATTTTTCTCCCCTGCATCAAAGACAAAAACACTTCTCTCTTGTTCTCCACCCTCCCCGCCTCTGGCTCCATCATCCAACCATCCCTCACTAATTTTTTTTTTTTTTCCCCCCTCCTTTTAAGTATTCTCCATTTGTACCTTTCCTCTCCAAAACTCTTGCCTTTTATGCATTGATTTTTATCCTACTCCTTGTCATTCATCCTTGGCGTCTGTATAGTCGCATGACTGTCATTAGCCTGATTACACAGGCTGTAATTATACGAACACACACGCAGATGCTGCCTTGTGACTCACATCACTGTGTATGAGCAGAAATGTGATTCTCATCATCGTGTGTGTGTGTGTGTGTGTGTGTGTGTGTGTGTGTGTGTGTGTGTGTGTGTGTGTGTTAAGGTTTTCGATTTGGGGCTGAGAGGAGACCATTGATTACCGTATTTGAGTGCCCCTCTCTCTCGCTTTCTGCTACACAAAGGCATCATGGTCTGCGGGGTGCTCTCTCTCACACGCAGCCACATTTCTGAGCCCCTTTGAAAAGTTCCTTAGAAACACCAGAAAAGTTCCAGCCACAGGCGCCACGCCCTCCCACTGGCCCTGCAGAAATAGGCCCATTGAGCCAGGCTATAATCACACACACACACACACACACACACACACACACACACACACACACACACACATAAATCCGCATTCAGCCTCTCTCCTTCTCCTCTCTCTCTCTCTCCCCACCACTTCATGGAAGCAGCCACAAAAACGCAGTCATTGACCCACCAGCCAACCAGCAGCATTAACTGCTCACTGCAACGTTTCCCTACTAAACATCACTACACACACACACACACACACACACACACACACACACACACAAATCCTCATAAACGCATAAATGCAGGGCAGCGTATTGTTGAGTGTGGGAGCGGCACTTGTGTCAGAATCTCAAGGCATTTCAGGCAGCAGGACAGTGACACACACACACACACACACACACACACACACTCAGAGATGCATGTTTCATAAGGTCATCTATAATGGAGATGGATTCCACACAGAGAGGCCTCGTTTGTGTGTCTGTGTGTGTTTGTCCGTGTGTATGTGTGTGTGTTCGCTAGCCTTGAGATGCGGTCTGTAATCCTGCTGGATTGTCAGATTAGTGTAACAGCTGGGTCCTACATACAGATATACATCTCTCTGCCTCTCCGTCTCTGTATCACCCCTCCTCCCATCACACTGCTCTTCCAACTCGGGCCAAGAGCTGTGTGAGTGGATCTATGCATTAGTGTGTGCGTGCGTGCTCGTGTGTGTGTGTGTGGTGGTCTCACAGCTCCAGTCCATTACACGGTTTTAGGCCGGCTGATGTGTCACTACACAGTCATGTGATCTCTACTGAGTCTGCGGCAAGTTTCAGTGTCAGCCGCTCGTTTTGTCTGAGAAAACTGAGACATTACAGGTTAAACACACTCTTCCTCCGGGGGCCGGAGTCGCTGCTCTTTCAGCCCTGATCAGCTGATCATGTCCACTGCAAACACAACGCCCTTTTAAAGAAAAAAAAAAAGAAAAAAATGACAGCCCCTTCAAGCATTGCTTTTCTTCATTTATCCATTTTAAAATTATAATCCTTCAGAATTCAGTCCTAGTTGAGTTTGTTGTGACCGAAATCGGCAGCTAGAAGAAGTACCAGAACGGTAAGCGTAGTTAATTGGTTATGTTGTTTGTCAGCTTGTAGCTGACAGTGGCTGATACAGTGTTAGTGGCTGTGCTAATGCAAGCTCTCCCTCTCTGTACTGACAAGGTTTCAGTGACTGGTGAAACAGCAGGCAGTATCAAGATGGTTAGAGTTAAAGGAAACATCAAAGACACTCAGCCACATGTTTTAGCCTCAGACTCAGATGAAGAGTCTGTTGTGAACGTAATTGACTCCCTGCAAATTGACAGGATTGGTTCCTAGGTAAATGAGGTCAGTATGACGTGTGAAACCCTGGCTTTCTGAATCTGAGACTGTCATTGGTTCACTGCAGTTTCAAGGTGGAAATCCGCAGTCATGGCGCTGACTGCTTACTTCACTCATGATATGTCTCATATTAAATAAAAAAACAACACATGGACATGTTTACAAGGGTCAACACTTTCTTTAAGAAGTCAGTCAGTAATAACTGCCACCACGATTTGACTTTATGCTGTACATGGTGCAAGTAGTTTCCACACAACAGCAGGGCACAGTGGACTTGGTTACCTTGTTGAGGAGCTGGAGGTTTGTATGAATGATTGCAATCAGCACTAACCTCTCTGACAAATACATTGTTTCCTGCAAGTATTTCAAAATAAAGGCCACCCCATGTTTTGCAAATTGAATGATTTTATTCACAGTAACAAGATACCGTTTGATTTGTATGAAGGAATAAACAGTGAACAGTGGGGCTGATAATGATCAATGAACTAAAATCACATAACCCTGGGTTACATACATGAATCCCTTCCTGTGAATTCCTTGTGCTTTGCTTGGCAACCTGAATCCTGCACAGGAATGGCAGACCCTGCCACTAACGATGAAAACTACTATATATGCCTATATAGAGAGGTAATCACTGAAAAACAGAAAAGACAAATGTATACGTAGCTGGAGAGAGGTCAGCATCTGTGTTTATGGTTGACAAGAGACTATTTCTGAAAGGACTGATGAAGGGAAATCATATTCTCTTGTATTTTGTAGGGGATTCATTTAAAGCGAACGTCAGTTTCTCAGTTTAACGACCTCCATAATCAATTGCATAAAAGAAGGAAGGAAGGGGGCCTTCCACCTAATGATGATTAATTATGAAGCTAACAATGAAGCAAAATCTGCTGCAGCTGATATAAAATAATGCTCTGTTGAAGGTACACTGAACATTACCATAACCTGATTCAGAGTCTATTGTTTTGTGACAGATATATAAGATGAATATTGAAAGACTTTGTGCATGGAAATGGATTTAAATGGACTTTCAGTGATCTAGATGCATGATTTTTTTTTTCTCCACTGTGCACCTGTTCTGTCCCTGCAGTTCTCTGAGCAAGCCGTTCATTGTACCATATACCATATTTAGCAAATTCAGGACTCTCCATAAGGGCATTCATCACTTAGATCATCTTTGTCCTTATAACTCAGTGGAGAAAGATAATATTAGAAAGATAATATTAGTGCTTGGATGCTTTTCAGCTGTGGTTTGGTGCTGCTATGAGATGGCTTTACGGCCAGAGCGGGCTGGAATAACAAACTAGAGCCAATGTAACGCCATCCTCCCACAGGTTTTGTACGGGGAATTAACACGACCAACGTGGCTGCGATTTGGATCAGCTACTGTAGCGCAATCAGGAATTTGATCAGCAGAAAGAGACTAAAGACATCGGAGGGAGTGTTTCACTCATTTCCTGGCTGTCGCACATGAGCATGTTTACAGTGTTTGCTCGATGGTTCACATTCATTGGTCACGGGGAGCACTCGTGTGTGAAAAACTGAGACAAACATGCAGGAGGAGATCAGAAATGTGTTTGGCAAGGGACTAAATCAGCGTTTCTACCTTCCCACTCAGTGCTACTTACAGCATCGTGTCGACAAGGATCTTTTTTGGCGTTGAAAAGCAGTTTTAGATTGTTAAATATTTAAGAATAACTTAAGCAGCTATAAATGCAAGACTTTATTTTTGTTTTAAACCTCAAATTAATCTGAACACTGACATCCAACATACTTTTTTTTTATTAATCCCCATGTAGCCTGATTTTATCCAAGACATTCAAAACCAAAAACCACTTCCCTTCTTTTTAACAGCTAATCAGTGTAAAATTGCTCAGCAGGATCCTTCTTGCAAACGCAAAAATGATGCCGATTTACTGATGAACCCCTGCTGCAGCTGTTACTGTAAAGAATCTCTTGACACTAAATGATAATTTAACTTTAAAATTTGGAGCTACTTTACTTGGCTCGCTGCCAAAAAAAAGAGGCCTGAGGGGCTGCAAATAGTGATCATTTCACAGGAGGAGACATTCATTACAGACATTACAGCCTTGACAGTAAATGTATGTATTAATAATATAGCTAGGGAATCGTTGTGATGGATGCTGAATGATTTCGACCCACAGGATGAGCGCTGCTGATATAAGGCTTGACAGCTTTTATTGTGTGAGAAATTCTTGTATTGTTATTGTGTGAAGGTACGGTACAATCCCCGATTTTTAATGTCATCTTAGTTCACAGTTTAGTTTCAAACATCAACAGTGAGCTGGGAGCAAATATTACTATGACACTATGATTTGGGGGCACACTATAACAAAAGAGATGCATTACTCATTTGGACCCCCCTGACCCTTTGGGGCCCCCTGGGCTCAAAGCAAGACCCTCTGTTTGAAGTTATGGTGGCTTATGGGAAGTTAAGTGGAAAAAGTGTGAAGATTTTCATTTTAATTTTGTAGCAGTTCAAATACGTTTGACATCAGAATCGTCTTGCTTTAAGGGATATGACCTGCATAGCTTGAATAGCTCACTATATTTTGTTTGCATGCTATAGTGTTTTGAATAACTTCAGTAAGTGCATTTCCCACCACCTGTTTTTATACATTTGCAGTTTGTGCATTAAAAAGAACGAGTGGAAATTTTAAATAAACTTCATAAATTGGCTGAAGTGGAGAAGTTTATAACATATTCACATTGATTTAAATTTTCCAGATTTGAGCTACATTTGGATGGAAATGACTTTAGAGACCATGTCTTCATCCCGAACATGAACAAAATAGTTTCAACCAACAACAGTACTTTCCAGTTAAGACTCACCTGTAAAATACAATGTAAAAACATGTATAATGTATAAGGGTAGTCTACTGAGAAGAGGGGCCTTTTCATGTGTCTAAGCCTGGGGGCACATTGGCTCATTATGTGTCCATGAATTAAGGTGTGTACTTTAGGACTTCACCTGGGTAGACAGGATTTCTTTGACCCCTTTGGCTGTAATGTGCAGGTGTTAGCTGTTTGAAGGTTCACAGTGCACCTGACGTCATTGCTACAAGATACTGTCTCGACATCTGACCGGTTGTGTGTGTGTGTGTGTGTATAAGGTGTCATCAAGTGTGTGAACAGTGTGACTGCGTAGAGGCTTTCTGTGCTAATCTCTGCTGAAGGTGGCAGGTGTCTTAACCAGGCCATCACCTGGTAACCCACTCAGCCACACACACACACACACACACACACACACAAACACACTGCCTGCCCTCTATCTCTCTCTCACGTCTCCTTGTCTGACTATAAGTGTGTTAGCATCCAGACTGGCTGCCGTCCAACCTCCCCAGCTGGTAAGAGAGGAAGAGCAGGGTGGAGAGTGAGACGAGGCATAAAAGCAAAAGATGGAGGGAGATTAGAGGTCACTGCTGACAGGGTCACGGATCCACACCGGAAAGAAAAGATGGGCGTGGAACAGTGCAAACAGCAAACAGGCTGCAGTGTTTCCTGCAAGTGTGCAAGTAGTGAGAGGGTGTGTGCCAAAGCGGTGTGACCCTTTCCAGGTAGAGAGCTATCAACAGTCCACTTCTGTCGGGGCGCAGCACGGCTCAAACTCTCCAACTCTTATCAGAGTCGGTCAGACTGCTCTGGAGAGGCGCAGACACATAGATGGCCGTGAATCAGCAGCTAGTTTACAAAGCGTGGGCACTCCACCCACAGTGAATTAAACTGCAGGGATGTTTGAAACGTTGCCCATGAAAATCACTTTACCTCATTTTGGTCCTGATCTGGGTCTCAAATTTCTGCCAGATGATTATTGTTTTTTAGGCACAGTTGTCATGATATGTTCATGCTATGTTGACAGGTTTGGCATCCAGCACTTTAACTCAGTCAGGACACCCACATCGAGGTTTAAAACATTCAACGAGAATGATACACATTTAGCTTGGGGAAGTGGCTCTGCTCATGTCAGGCTTTGTGACAAATCTGAACAACCCTGAGACAGGCTGTCTACTTGGAGCCTGAAATAAACACCATTAATGAATGTTAGCACACTGAGAGAAACCTTCACAATTCACATACAGTACATCTAAATGCTAATACACGCTGGGGAGGTAAACTGCCGGGCAAAGGTAGTGATGGACACAGAGCTCAGTGTTGTCGCATACAGAGAGAATAAGTGTCAGATGTTTATATGGACCACCTAGTGTTAGAGAGAGGTCATCAGCATGTATCACTGGGGCCTGGGACGCCTCCTGTGTTTAATGGATTCGGAGAGAAGAAAAAACATGCAATCTGCCTTCATTGTTTTTTTGTTTTTTTTTTGCATTTTGAAATGCTACAGTGTTTAACAATCACTAACAATTATTAAAGTTGGAACTTCTTCTTCTTCTTCTTCATCTTCAGTAATGTTATATGTTTCTGAGGGAAACTGAATTTTTGTGTGGGGTTTAGTTATGAATTAGATTAAATCAAATCCTTCAGATTTCACTGGATCGATGAAAACTGCGCTCGGCTTCTACAGCACAATGTCGAGCTGAGTATTGGCAGTTTAAGACCAAACATGCAAGAGTGAATACTGCTGCTGACATTTTTTACTTGGATTAAGATGTTTTTCCACTTTTAGTAGTAGTAGGATCAGAGAGTAGAGTTCTCTGGAAATGCAAACTAAGATTTTGCCAACTGTGATCTCAAATCCAAGCACACACCTTTTATGATTTTGCTTTGCCAGCTTCAACCCACGAGTGATTTTATGCGATTGGCAGCGTTAGCTAGTCGCCCTGAATCAAATTAGATTGGTGTTTGTATGTTTACAGTCCTGAGTTGAAGATGAGCCATCAAAAATAAAGGAATTAAAATTAAAAGAAGAATAGAGCTGGATTTTGACATAAAGTGTCATGGAAGAATTGACAGGAGGTAACCGAACAAAACACAGGACTGGTTTATATTTCACTGTCTTTCAAATGAAACTGTCAATGTTTTTTGTGTAATTGATCACAACTCATAGACTGCAGTTTAGAGGGATTACAAATCAAAAAGTTTGGGACTGTTGTCTACTGGTATAATGTGTACACACTAAATTAACAGTCTGGTGTAAAAAATGGACAAAAAAAACAAACAATGGACATGACCTCGGTGTCTGTCATGGTATTTGTGTCCTTGGTTCTCGTCCGACGCTGTGGATGCAGTAAATGGAGGGACAGATAGAGGAGCGGGACTCACAGATGGTGCCAGAAAGCAGAGGGAGTATTCAAATTATTCCTCACAGTTTGAGAGTTCAGAGATGCTGCCGCAGTCGAGAACATTCGCTCTGATAAAATCTCACATATTAAAAAGCACAATTAACGATTATTTCTCCGAAGCAGGGCTGCATCGCATCCACTGTATCAGGAGCTTAAAGTCTGTGTGTGTGTGTGTGTGTGTACGCCAGGCATTGTACAGCAACAGCCGCAGCCTCTCGGGTTACTGAGGAATGCATTTGTAGTCAATCACAATGAAGCTCTCTATCTGTGCAACTAGCCTGAACTGAACAACAAAAAATCATCCTTGGATCACACACATCTACCAGCTACTCTTCCACCAGCACTCTGTGTGTGTGTGTGTGTGTGTGTGTGTGTGTGTGTGTACTCTGGTTTGGTGAATCACTGTGTCTATATAACTACCTCTACTTCCTATTGTTATCTGACTTCCTGCATCTTAGTGAACTCCATACACCCATTGTTCCCTACAGACAAAATACACACACACACACACACACACACACACACACACACACACACACACACACACACACACACACACACAACATGGTCTTTATCTTTCCCACACTCATGCTGATAATTGTCATATAACATGCGCATGCACACACACAAACACACAGCGTTGCTGCTTTAATATCAGGCACTCACACTTGCTTTTTTTTCAGTGTGATCCTAAATTAAAATCTGGAACAAATCATCTCCTGTGGAATATTAATATCTGTGAAACCGCAGCATTGTCAGCTCAGGTATAAAATCCAGGCTCATACACACACTCATCCACAGAGCAGCTATAGTGTATAGGATGAAATGTATAGTGCAAAGCCTGATGTCAGCTTCAGATCAGGTTTCCACCTGAGTCACCCCCTCAGAGGACACACCTGTGTTTGCTTTGTCAGAACGTGACATTACGCTAACAAAAACCAATTCTTTTGCTTTCTCTTGCCCGTCAATTTAATGTTTTCCCCTTCTCTTTTTACACAAGTATACATAATTATATATTCCACGCTCCCAGATTGTTTTAGAATGACTCCAACTGGCAGCGCATGTCTTACAATGGCACTGCTTCATACATTGCCAAAAACCAGGATTGCATTCAGTGTGCAGATCCAGCAGAATATGGCTGTCATCTTACAGTTTCCTTTTATAACAAATGGGAACAAAATGCAGTGGTGGAGGGAAATTGAGGGCAACATACAGATGATTTTGGCCCCCGGGTTATACGTGCGGTGGAGGAGAGCTCGTTGCGTCTCATTGTGGTTAGTTAGCAATGTGGCGCAGACTGAAAGTACAGCTGTTTATAGATCCTGAAATGGAGGCAAAATGCAGAGCTGGCCCTATTCAACTCCCCCAAAATCACATAAAACACACACACACACACACACACACACACACACACACACACACACACACACACGTCCACACAGATAGGTCTGTGGGGTATTTGTGTGCGCATACACCACAAACAAAACCTGTGATTATACCCACTCAGACACACACACACTGTAATTACATACAGTGACGCACTACTCTCCGCCATACCATGAATTCACACTTATAATATTGTGTCATAAATAAAACATGTCGAGGCACACAGGGTGATTATATATTACTCTTAAAGGTTAGGATAAACATAGATGATGAACATTTAAATGCTTACAGTACACACCATTGAAAATAGACAAACTAGCAGCTCTCTCTGCAGCTCCAGTGTGTCCTGGAGGTTGTTGTGTGTGTTGGGGACTTGTAAAAGGGGCCCCTGGGGTGGGCTCTGGTGCCGCCTTGGGGGTGGGGTGTGTGTTTATTTAAGTATGTGTGTGTGTTTTTCGGAGTCACGCTGAATTTGGGGGGCTAGCCTCGAGATAAGAAATGGAGTTTAAGATGAAAGGAAAATGGGGCGAGGACGGGGATACACTGGCAAAGAGTTTGTGGATCCAGAGGGGGGAGGCGAAGGGAGGCAGACAGGGAGGGACAGATAGAGGGGGGGAGCCGGAGGAGAAAACTGTTTTGATGTTGATTTTTAGGTTGTTTATTTGACGTTATGTAACACCTTTGCTAATGTAGTTAGCACTTGTTTGTGTGTGTGTGTGTGTGTGTGTGTGTGTGTGTGTGTCTGGTAGCTTCTCACTTGGAGACGGGAATTTCTGTGAAAGGCAAAGGTTGCCCATAGCAACGGTCTTCATTGTAAAACTGATCCTTGGAATAGAGCACACACACAGACACACACATTCGTACCATGCTCACACACTGAGGCGTCTTTTCAGTACTTTTAGGCACTTTCAGGGTTTGAGATCACCAGACCTTCTCTCACACACACACACACACACACACACACACAAACACACACACTCTCTCACACTCTCTCACACTCTCGCTCTCTTTCTCACGCACATTTACAGTCGAAGCGTGAAGCACACATACTCTCAGCCTGCCACTTTGTGAAGCCCATATCCTCGGTGTGTCAAGGCTCCAAACATCTTGAAGTCAATTTCATTTTCTGGAGGAACATATAGCGTTTCAGCTCCACCTCATGCTGAGATGTGATGGACTGAGATGCTCGGGTTTCTAGATTCCATTATGCTTTTATTGGCTTTTAAAGGCATCAGGTTTCCTCTGTCTGGAGCCGGGGAGGAGCTTCTCTCTCTCTCTCTCTCTCTCTCTCTCTCTCTCTCTCTCTCTCTCTCTCTCTCTCTCTCTCTGTGTGTGTGTGCCCGAGTGTGTACAATTAGCATCACACAGGCTAGCAAATACACAGCTCTGCAGGGCCCCAGGATGGGCTTAAGATTTCTGAGGAGATAAGTTTGCTTTGGTCAGATTTTCAGCAGTGGACTGACTGTTTTCCAATACCTGGAGCAAAACTCATCCCATTGTTTTTTGGCACTGAAACACTGCACAGCTAAATGTAGGTACAAAATGCAGTGATGAGAGAAGCATTCAGCTCCTATACTCAAGTAAAAGTAACAGCACCACACTGTAAATATACATTAAAGGGAACAAAGTTCTGCATTCAAAATTTTACTGAAGTAGAGACGCATTATCAGAAAAATGCACCTAAAGCTGCTCTAAACAAACACACTACTCGTATGTTAAAGTGGTTGCTTGTAGTGATGAATGGAGCAAAGCTAAGGTTGCAATAAGCAAATGTTTTCTAGCAAGATCCCAGGTGGCCAAAAAAAAAGTATCTAAAAGTAATTAAAAGAACTGATTAGTGGCTCCCACAGATTGTTGTAATAATATAAATGAATTAATTAAATTATTATGGTTATTATTGCAGATGCATTAATGTGTAAAGGAGACGTTGTAGCTGGTAGAGGTGGAATCTTATTTTAACAAATCAAATCTTGATTTGCATAGTAACTAACTGTAAGGTAAATTGAATGAAACGTGCAGCATTTCCATGTGTAATGTAGTGGAGTAGAAGTGTGGAGAAAAATGAATGGTAATACACAGGTAAAGTTCAAGTACCTCAAAATTGTAGAGACAAAATGTGACAAAATAGTATTAAAAAAAACATTTGAGACAGTATATTTAAACAATGCGTATACAGTGCATAGTATTTGTTAATGTGTCTGTATTCTGAGAGGGGATATATGGTTTGGATATACTTTGAATATAGTTAGAGTACCTGCAAATACTTGAAATGGATGCAGTCCGCAAGTACAGTTACAGTTCAAAACAAACTAATGTGTAGTGTAGTTTGAAATGTATCATTGCACTGCAGTATGGGTGGTGTCTCTTAAGTGCATGCATTTGGTAACAGTATCAGTTGACCTTGTGTGATGGGTAAAGCTTCTGAGTGCTAAAGTGTGTGTTTAAACATTGCAGGGATGTGGGATTGAGGTCAGGAGAAAGAGAGAGATGAATGAAGGGAGAGAGGAGGGATCAGCCTTAAAGTGACCCGAGGCTCGAGGTCAATCATTCATTTCAACCCCAAACGATCCACACCTAATCTCTCTTACCTGAACCTCGCAGAGGTCGCGCTTTCCCCTCAGATGTACATGAAACAGGCTTGGATTAAGGCGGAGTGATGAGCAGGGAGGATGCAGTGAAATGATCCATGAGAGACAGTTACGGGCATATTACAGGCAGAGAGCCTTCAGAGTGCAGCTGTAAAACTCAAATGTACAGCGGCAGTCATTCAAAAGAGACTGTGACATTCTCCACACAAGGGGCTCAAAATAGCCCTGAAACCATTTACTGACAACAATAGTGATGACAGATTTAAGCAAGGCAAAACATTCGCTTTTTTCCAGCTTTTCAAAATGTGAGGATTTGCATATTTTTGTGAACTGAACATTTTTTTGGACTGTAGGTGGGACCAAACAAGCAATTTGAAGACACCACCTTGTGCTCAGGGAAGCTGTGATGAGCATTTTTAGCCTCATTAGTATCAGTATGGCCCCATGAATGGCAATGCTGCCACCTTGGTCCAGACTGAAATATCTTAACTATCGGATGAATGAACTTTTGTGTAGATATACACGTTCCCCTCAGGATGAATCCCAGTGATTTTGGGGATCCCCTAACTTTTTATATAGCATCCATCATCGGGGCCCAAATACCTGCGACCTGTACGTTGTATTTACTGCTAATTATCAAATGTTAGCATGACAACACACCAAACTAAGATGGTGAGCATGGTAAACATACCTGCTAAACGTCGGCATGTTAGCATCGTCATTGTGAGCATGCAAGCTGCAAGGCTGTGGGCTCCTATTTTCTGATATTTTTTATTACTGAAACATTTAGTTGATTTACTGAACAGCTGACAATTTGACAACTGATGAATTGATTGAGGAAATATTCTTAACATTATCTTGTTCCAGCTTCATATGTGTGGTTTAGCTGCTTTTATGATTGTAAAATGAATGTCTTTGAGTTCCAGACGAAGCAAGCCGTTTAAAAACATCATCTATGCTTTGGGAATGTAAAATAGGCCTTTTATAATATTTTATAGACTAAACAATTAATCAGTGTTTAAAAAAGTTATTACTCTATTAATCAATAATGAAAAAAATCATTGGCGCCTGAGTTCAAAAGTTAACAGCTTCCCTCTGCTGTGCTGCTTTACAGTCTGAGCATCACTTGCAATTGACACATAAGCAGACTAAATGAAACCCCTCTCTCCTTAAAGGCTTTGATGTTCCTCTGCCAAAATCCCAGCTTTAGATCAACTCATTAACTATGCTCCTCCATGGAGTCAGACGGACAGACAGATGTTCGCCTGACCACCATAATGCTGCCTGCAACCCCTCTCAGACTGTTGTGTGTGCGTGTGTGTGTGTGTGTGTGTGTGCATGTAATCTGCCAAAGTGGTTTGTCTTTCAAATGAAATGACAAACAGCTCAGTCATTCATGATGAATAACTCTAATCTCTGTCATCTGTAACCCCCCCCCCGTCTCTGTGTCTCTAACAGGGACAGACGTGGTCGTCGCCGTCTATCGATGACGAAGGCTCAACGAGAGACGAGTTCTACGATGATGAGGACCTCTACTCAGGCTCAGGCTCTGGCTGTAAGTGTGTGCGCATGTGTGTTTGTGTGTGTGTGTGTGTGTGTGTGTGTGTGTGTGGGGGGGGGGTGTTTCAGAGTGTGTGTGAGGTTACACATTCATGCCCTGGTTCTTTCAAACTCGACAGCTGCTGGGTTTCAATCTGCTGACCCTGAAGACCCGGCCCCCCTCCCTGCCTGTCCTCCAGTTATGGCCGTTGTATTCACCAGACTCACATGCACGAACATCACGCACACACGACCAAACAATTCAGACATGCCATTTGGCTTGACAGACAGGTTTTGATACAGATTTATTTAAAACACCTTTAAACACAGACACGCCCTTGCAAACAAGAAGCAACACAGGCTCGATTCCTTCAGATCTTATTTACTCTAATGAGATTACAGTACACACAGATTAGACGATCACACGCAAACCAGTAGTTAGTTGGGTGCGCGTATGTCTGCATTTGCTTTCTGCGTGTGTAGGAATTACCTACTTAACGTAAATCACGTTGGTGTAATTCAGGCTGATTTTCTGATCTGGCTCTTGAAGCTTGAGCGCGGCTCTTCTTATTAAGCATGACTCATTGAGGGCTGCCCTCAGTTCAGGCGCTGCGCTAGTAGCGCTCGCAATAATTACAATTCAGAGCAGGGGAGTGCAGCGCAGGCACCCCCTGTGGTTGAAACAGCGGCCCAGCAAATTGCTTTATCTCGAACCGTGATACAGAGCTGTCTGATTGCAACGAAAAGGCTCATTTTCAACAGACGGATGCGCATTTTGTGCCGCTGCAGCTTCAAAAAGTGGCATTTTGTGGCGTCTGATATGTTTTACAGCAGCTGCATTGTTCGAGTGCATATTTCGATATCCTCTCCAGCACCTCTGTCAGCTTTCATGTCTTTGTGCCCGTAAATTCAATTTGTTTCTCTTTCAACCCAGGGAGCCTCACTGCTATAACAAAATGAAAGGTGGTATAATACTATTATGAGATTTAAGAAGAAAATGAATCACTCAGCACCACTGCCTAACTCTCATCTCCTCTCCTCTCCTCTCCTCTCCTCTATTCTCCTCTCCTCTTCTCCTCTCCTGCATGTTTCTTAGTGATAGGTAAGAGTGGTTTAATTTATTCATTTGTGGTTCTAGGCTGTAAAACGTGTAAATTAGTGGGTTTTGTATCATAAACCATGGCATCCCTCCCTGAGGAGGGTTCACCTCCCCTGTCTATCAGACACGGGGTCAGAGTAGTGGCTGGTGCTCAGTACACTGTTGAACAAGTTCTCCTGGCTGTAGGAAAACAGATCAGACATGAAAACATACCTCACGGTTCTCGGATGAATAAGGCCATGGTGGCGGAGCGTTTGGTCCACCTGTTGGTAGAGAAAGGCCTGGTGCTAGTTGATCTGTTCCGTTGCTATTTGTTTGTGCTATCGATGTGTATTACCATGTCAGGCGTAGCCCTATTTATCCCGAATGAGCTCCTTGAAAGAGAACTGACTCAGTAGAGAAAGTCCACCCGTCGTTTCCAACAACAGTCTGTCTTGGTTGTGAAGACGCTACACTGCAGCATGTTCAGACCCTGTGGAGACAGGTTCGAATGTATTTGAGTAATCCATCGCAAACTTTAGAGGTGTCATTCAAGGGAAGTATGAATATGGTTTCTACACAGTTTATGCAAGTTCTGGCAACATGAAATCTTTTAAGTGTGGCGACCCAGCAATCAGCGGGAGAAACATAACCGGTGACCCGCAACCTGCTACAAAGAGAAAGAAAACAACTGAGCATGATTGCTGTAATGTTAATGACAATGGTGTGGATGATACTGAGGTGCAGGCTGGATGCAGACGCAGCGGACAGATCAGTCAGACAGCTGAGGCTGAGGGTCAGATCTCTGTAAAAGGTGAGTCACACAGAGAAAAGCTGAAATTGAAGATGAGGAAATGTTGATAGTGATGATAGTTTGTCACAGTTTTCTGATATTGTATCACAGGATAACTGCATCACACTCTTCAAAGGAGATGAATGACTACTTTGAAACTCATGACCTATGAAATTTATGGCAGACAGTCTGTGGAAATAACAACAAGTTCATCAACTTGGTTATAAAGTTTGAAAATTGGTTGGATATGAAGAGCTGAACAAACAGTTTTTGTTTAAAGAAGATTCAGTTTAAACCCAGGAAAGAAAATGTGGACAGAGTTCTCTTAAATCATATATGTAAAAATGGGTGGTGCACAAAAAGTGCCTTTTTCTTGGAAAGGTTTTACTTTAGGTCTTTTCCTGTTTTCCTTCTTGTCTTCATAGAAAGTTTGTGGGAAGGAAGCTTAAATATAAATGAAGGATGGACTAGGGATAAGGTTACTGGCTGAGCTGAGTAGAACTGAAAACATAGATCTGCTCTTACACGAGACACGTAGCTCAACAGATAATGAGGTCGCGTGGGGAATGATCCGGACAGGTCCATAATTTTTCAACAATGGCACCAACCTCAGTGCACAGGTTCCCGATCTCTTCTCACAGCGCCTCCATTTAACAAATGTTACAAACGGGGCAGACACCAAATTTTTCAGGCAGCAATTTGAGATATAGCCTTTTGTTTTTGTAAAAGCATATGGTCATAATTCTAGTGCTGGTTGTTTGAGGTTGTTTAAAAAACTGGATGACGAACTTACACAGTTCAATAGTAGCTCAGTAATAGTAATCGGAAGGGACTGGATTTCCACTACACATCCTATAGTCGATAGAAACTGCATCCACTGTCTTTTGGAAGAAACTTAACCCAACAGGCAGGCAGCATACATGTGTGAAAACTGTTGAGGGTAATGTGAGGGTTGCCAGGTTAGATAGGATTTATCTAAACGAAACATAGAGCAACAGGTTGTTTAAGTTCACGATATTGCTGTTGGATTTTTAGGTCATCATTTGGTAACGGCAGATTTTTCAGAAGCACGATCTCAACGCTGTTCCTTCTGACATTTCATTGTGCGGTTAATTCATAACGAGGCTTTCTGTCGGTTCATCTCTGACTTCTGGAGTCAGTGGAGGCTGAGAAAAGAAGATTTTGAAAACTTGGTGGGAGGTAAGCAAAGGGAGCTTTGATAAAACCTTGGATTTCTACGATAAAAGACATAGATGCTCCAACTTGTTTTTTCTTTAAGCTTGATAGAAAAGTTAATGAAAATGAACTTAAACTTCCAAATGGGACAACAACAACTGATCCATTAGAGATGAGGAAGCTGGGTGAGGCACAGGTAACTTCACTAGAGTCCCTAATATCCTTTGACGAAATGTGCAGCAGCCCAGCTGTGGCAAAGCCTGGGTTCTGGGACTTTACCAGTGAGTTGTACACAGACTGTTTTAATGCTGTTACCAGAATGGAGACTCAAGGAGTGTATGAACACTGTTGTACAATATTGTCAGACGTACTGTGTGAGTTGGACTTCTATAGTTCTTCTAGAGTTCTTTTTATAGATCAAGAAAGGGTTGATCATCATTATTTGTTTCAAAAACTTGAAGGTTTTTGTTTTGGAGAAAAGTTTACTTCATGGATTACATTGTTGTACCTTGGAGCCAGCTTTCTGTTAAAAGTGAGGGGTGGTCTCAGCCGACCAGTCTTTGTTCAAAGGGGAATCAGACCGGGTTGCCCCTTATCTGGGATGCTGTATTCTCTGGCCATTATACCTTTTTTAAATCAGTTCAGGCAGGGTCTCTCAGGGCTAACCCTTTCTGAGAACAGTGTTTGTCAGTATACGCTGATGATGTCACAGTTTTCTTAACAGGTCAAAATGATGTAAAAATTCTTGAGCAGAAACTGGCGAAAGTCAATTGCTCTAAATCTGAGGGTTTATTACTGGGGGAGTGGAACAATAAAGAGAAGCCAACATTACCAGCTGGGCTTCAGTGGAACACAGTATTTTTGGGCAGTGAAAACATTCTAAGTAAAAACTGTGGGGGGGGGGGGGGGGGGGTTTAGTTGAGAAGATCAGTGGCCCGATTGTCTAGATATACTTGGACCCAGCCCCAGTTGTCCTATAGGGGGAGAGCTTTGGATGTTAACAACTTGATTGCCTCAATGTTCTGGCACTGGTTAACAGTTGTAGAGCCTCCAGACAGTCTCCTGAGAGAGGAGCGGAAGAGGCTGGTGGAGGTTTTCGCTGGACCAAATCTGATGTTGTTCCTACCCATGGTGGAAGTTGGCCAGGGCCTGATTGACCTCCGCAGTTGTTTTACAGCTTTTCGCTTTGAAACTGTGCAGCACCTATTGTATCAGAAACAGCAGCTCTGGAGTAAAACAGCGTCTGTTTTGCTTCGTAGGATCATCAACCTGAACTACGATATGCATCTGCTTCTTCTGGAACTTGCTAGCATGGGATTTACCACCACACCTCTGTGCTTGGGGAACACTTATACAGCGGTTTATAGAATAGGGGCTCCTCCCCTTTCTTGCCATAGATCAGTGGGCAGTCCCTCTTGGCATTTAAAACTGTAGGATGCTCACCCCTTTCAGTGTAATGAAACCTCTCATAAGAGCTTGACTCACGGCTGCCATTTTGAGCCAGGAGACTGGTTTTAAATCTCTGCGTCTGATGGAGAGATTGTTGAAGGAGGTGATCAGTGCACTTCCTGGTTTTTTCAGAAAGGCATTCAAGGCGGAGTCTGTGGAAGATCAACCAGTTATGTGGCCTGATTTCCCATCTTTGTCTATCCACAGTGGAATGGAGCAAGAGGAAGAAAACAGGCCCTATCTGTCTCTCAAACAACCAGTACTACAGGTCTTCATAAGAACATCAAAGAAAGCCTTGTAAGCAGTCACTGTAAAGGTTCTCAACAGAATATCACTAGCACACAGGAGTCGAGGTGGTTGTTTGTGTTGACACCAGGTTCATCTCCCAAAGGCAGCTGGAGGTCTCTGCTCAAACCCCCCATCGAGAAAGGCACTGCAGATCCCCAGTGGAGGGTGGTACAAGGGGCTGTGGCTACAAGCATGTGGCACATATACATAATGAGGAATCTCTGCAACACTTCTATAGTCTATCTGTTCTTCAACGATTGCTTTGAGGTTTAGGAGGGATTTTGGAAGACAACCTGTTTGTTTTTGGTCCTGGGTACATGGCAGCAGAGCGCAGAGTTTTCACCTTGGCTAACTTCCCGGTAGGTCAGGCAAAAATGAGCATCTGGCTCAGTAGAAGGGAGAAGATGAAAGGCACAGGGTCTATGGATGCTACACTCATGGTCCCATACTATAAAATGATTTCTAACTCAGAAGAATTTGTTTGTTGTGTTTTGGGATATGGAGATGTTTTATGCACTGTAGTGCACCAATCTCTTGTTAACTTCTGAATCACAGAATGTCTGTTTTTCCATTTGTTTCTTTGCATATTGGGGGAAGGGTGTTATACAATAAGTAAAAGACACTGCGTTGATTTTTCTGTGTTCTTTTAATGTAGTTGATAAATTTGACCATTAAAGGATTTGTTAGAGGTCAAAGGTCTCTTCTCTTCTCTTCTCTTTTCGTCTCTTCTCGTCTTGTCTTGTCTCGTCTCGTCTCATTTTTAAAATAGCAGCATTTCCAGGTCATTTTTCTTAAGATCCACGCTTAAGAGCCTAAACGAAAAGAAAGAATTCTTACTAACAACAAAACAAAACATCACAGTCAACATCTGGTCAGGAGAGACAGGCAGACAATTCAGTCTCAGCTGGTTAAACCTCCAATCTGTTCTGTTTTAATACAGCTAAACTCACAATTCACTGTTATTGTTCTCATTTACATGTTTTCTCTCTCTGTTGTCGAGTAAACGAGCAGAAAATAGCGATTTAATTGTGCTTCTGATTGCTGCGCTGAGTCGTCAATAAAATCACTACTTTATGATGCAGAAGTCATTTAGCAAAACAAACATAGCTGTGCATGTGTCATTGGGTATATTGACAATTAAAATGTGTGATCACAGAGAAAGCTAGAGGTGACAGAAAGTCATCTTCCTCAAGGAGCAGTCCACCAATTTTAGTCATTTTACCACAGGGTTATCTTGGGTTGGGTTTGTAAACCTGAAATGCATAACAGAAAGTCTGATTACAAACTGGAGTTGTAGAGTTTGAAAGCAATGGGTATTCATCAGGCAGGGAGTGTCTGATGAAAACATGCTATCAAGTTGCATTATGGGAAACGTCTTTTGGGGACATGACCTATTATTGGGAATAAAATTCAGGTAATCTTTGCCTCAGCTGCATCGGATTTGACATGTTTTATCTTGTGACAACTTTATAAAAATGCATTACCTCATTAGAGTGGTGCCTCTTTGACTTCACTGCTGCACAGCCCCCAACCAGGCTTATGTCATATTTTTCAAATATAGCCATCTTGGTCCATCATGGAGGGCTTGCATGAACATGGTACATACATTTCACACACAGTGTGTGTATATATATATACTATATATATGTATATATATATATATACTGTGCATGAAATGTATTCATTAACAATCCCACAGTGCAATTAACTGCATTTCACAGACCTAAAAAATAACACACCTGTTAGTGATGATGCGAAATGATGATGACTCACCAGTGTCTGAAATCTGAATTTACTGCTCAATATAGACTAAACTAAACAGTGTGAAATGAATGAAACAGCCGTAGACTCAGTTTCTGGTTTACTGTGGGTGCGTGGGCAGGTAGGTTGAGTGGTTGCGAGGTTGTATTCTACACTGAATTAATTGATTGATTGAAATGTTACATGTTTTAAATTTTTGACAGCTTTGCTTTGTTTTTTTAATTGATTCACTTTTAAATCCGCAATATTCTCTGCTCCTCTTCAGTTCCCGAGATCAGTATGAGGCCGACGTCAGCGGGCGTGTCCTTCACCACAGAAGAGCCCCTACTCCTCTCCACCACTCAGGCCACTAGCCCCGCCCCCTCCGCCTCACCTGCGGCTGAGCCCAGCCCCAACCCCGAGGACCCCACCGCCACCCCGTTGCCCACCGAGGCCGACGGAGAGAGCGGTGCATTCTGGGAGAAAGAGCTAGAGAAGGAGAAAGAAAGGGAGAGGGAGCTGGAGACAGAGAGGCAGAGGGAACTGGAGAGGGAGAAGGCGAAGCAGTTGGAAAGGGAGAGAGAGAGGGAGAGAGAGAAGGAACGGGTCAGAGAGATGGAGAGGGAGAGAGAGCGCGAGCGAGAGAAGGAACGCGAGAGAGAGCGAGAGAAAGAGAGAGAGAGGCAGAGAGAGCGTGAGCTTGAAAGAGAGAGAGAGCTCGAGCGAATCAGGGCCGCTGCTGCCGCCCAGACCACTACCGCCCCGAGGTCACCTGCAGCCGCTCCTGTGGTGACCACCAACCCTGCAACCAGCCCTGCAGAAAGTGCAGCACCCTCTGCTGGTTCGGATGACCTGAGCACCACAGAAGAAGAGGAAGAAGAGGACGTCTACCTGTCACCTGAGCCCACCTCGTTTTACCCGGGCTTTGACATAGAAACCACCACAGAAGAAGACACACCCACCACAGCAGAGACCACACCTGAAGCCACAACAGCAGCTCCTACAACCACCACCACTGTCAGGACCAGGGTCCCCTTCAGGCCCAGGGTTCCCATGACGACAGCCACCCAGGTGATGCCAACAGGGAGAACGACCCGCCCACAGCAGCCCACGACTACACAGGTAGGATTCAAAATGTGGCCACCACCTTCAGATTCTGACTGTGGTACCAAAAGGATATTTATCTTAAGGAATTTAAACGTGTCAACAAACACTTAAGCTACCTTAAGGAGTTGTTCAGCATTTTGTGAAGGACTCTTGTTTGCTTTTTTTGCCAGGAGTTAGATGAGAAGATCAATACCACTCTCTTCTCTCTGAGTGAAGTATAGACCTAAAGGCTGGAGTCGATCAGCTTAACTTAGCATAAAGACTGAAAGCAGGGGAAACAACTAGTCTGACTCTGTCCAAGGCTCAAAACCCCCACTCAACAGCGCCTCTAAAACTCATCAGTTAACACAAAATAACTCCAGGGTTTTACTGTGTAACAGGTGAGAAAAAGAAGTGTTGGCAAGTGTATTGGTCTTTGGTCAGAGCAGGGCTAGCTCTCTTTTATGCAACGCTAGGCTAATTGTCTTTGGGTCCGAACTATTTTTTTTACTATTATATAAAAAGCCAAGTTTCTTAAATGATATGACTGGAGGAAGTCTATGTTTTTTGTATTGTCAACAAATCCCATAAAAAAAGACCAAAAACAACATGATTGTCCACGTAATACTTTCACCACTGAATACTGTCAGACATCTCTACCTCGTCTGTGACTATCAAGCCATTCATTACCACTGACGCCTTTCATCTTTAAAGGCAGATCACAAGTTAAAGGGTTTATGAGAATGTTTTGTCCAGGGTGATTTCCTGAAACTGCAATGGTTTGGCCCATTTATTTTTATATAGTTTCTGGACGATGGTGGAGGTCTTTGGTACAGAACAAGATATATCAGGCTTTGGCTGCATGAACATTACTTGTCAGTGGGATCAATTCATTGTTGATTTAGCTCTTTTTGTGGGATGAGAATAGAATAGAATATCTTAATGTTAATGTCTTATTTGTCTAAACACAAGCAGCTGTACAAAACTTTGCCTGATTAAAATACAGTCATATATTCATTTTTTGTCCATACCAATAAACTATTGAGGTTTGATACCCAGCCCGACTTCTGACTGCCTCTTTAACACTGACAGTTTAATAATTTACAGACCAGTAATTTCCATGATTGGTGTGCATTTGTTTATTTGCAGCAGCTCTGCATTAAAGCATGATGCATTTAGATTTGTCTGGTTTTCCACATTGCAATTACGCTGCCAGATTTTATGAAGTGCATATATGTGTTGGATAATATGCAACTTTCCACCAGTCAGAATATACAGAGGCTCATTGTTTCAAATGTGAACATGTGCCATGGAAAGTATAACGGCTCCATGAAACAAATGTGATTACATCAAATGTAAATTTCCTGTCGTTAGTCTCATTTTTCTTTCTCTGTCTCAGGAGAGTAACAACGAGGTGGGCGCTGCAGGACCAAGTGGAGATTTCGAAATCCATGAGGATCGCCGCAATGACCTTGGTCGCGGTGTAATGCCAGGAGATCCTGATCTGGTCGGCAACACAGTGGACGGAGGAAGCTCTGCCGCCCAGCTGCCACAGAAGAACATCTTGGAGAGAAAAGAGGTCTTGATAGGTAAGAATATCTTTGTTTTGATGTTTTGTATGTTATGTCATGTCAAAATTTTTCTCCTGGTTGTTCAGATTTATGTCTGTCTGTCTCACTGTTTGTCCGTCTGATCCATTCCCCTCTGTTATTTTGTCTTTCTGCCAAATAAACCTCTTGGTAATCACCTTGTAGATTGACAGATTACATTTCCCGTTGCCTCCTGTATTCTTTCCCTGCTTTTTGGGAGCTGCAGATATAAACTTTGTAGTACCTCACATTCACGTAGTACAGATTCATCACCATAAGTGAATGTGCTACTTATCCCCGTTTGACCCGTTGAGAACAAGCAATCCTCTTCTTGGGTTATCCAACCCCTCCTTTCCCCCCTCTTTTTCTCATCATTTTCCCTCTGGGTAAATCCAATTTCTTTTCAAGTGCCCCCTCTCCTCATCCCAAAGAGCTGTTGTAGAAAGTGAGGGAGCAGCCAACTTGCCTGACCTGACTGGCTCTCTGTCTCTCCTTCAGCTGTTCTGATTGGTGGATTGCTGGCGGTGGTTTTCGCTGATTTCCTGGTCATCGGTAAAGAGCAGGAGGCAACAGACTTTAGAGTAGACTGTCTGTGATAGAACCAAATTACAACTACATGTTGAGCTGATAGCTTCATGTATAGTGCTGTACATACGTGCTCGTGCTATTCATTTTGGATTTTCTAGTGGAGTAACATGTTAAGGAAGATGCAAGTATTTACCATCTTTGACCTTTCACACTGATTCAGAAGACTTTTGGATTTTGATTAAGTTCCGATGAAACACACAATAATCATTCAGGCTTATTTTGACCCCGCCAGATATTTCATATCATACGGGACTTTGATTTTTTTGTTTTTATCTAATCTAGCATAATTATTTTAATCTATACAATGCTTCAGTACCATATTCACCATCTTAGTTTAGCATGTTAGCATGCCAACAACTGCTAATTAGCACTAAACACAAAGTAAAGCTGAGGCTGATGTCATTGGTTTTGATCATAAACCAAAGAACTAGACCAATTAAATTTTTTGTCTTGATGTTCATGATGTTAAGCGAAAAGTAATGAGCTCATCAAGGTTTGTGCGACTCATGCTGAGCAGGGGCATTAATGGCCGTCCATCCAATAGTTGTCAGGACATTAAAGCCTGGACCAAAGTGGAGGACTGATGGATGGACACTGCCCCCACTTGAGCAGTTTCTCATGTCCAACATTACAAATGTCTTCCTCAGTGAAATCAGAGATGGGAAATGTACATATTTATGCAAAGTATAAGGCAAAAATTGCTTTATCCGACAAAAAGAATATGCCTCCTTTTTAAAAAGGTTCAAGTGGATGAAATGGTGTGTCAAAAAGGTTCATTACTTTTGCAGTTCTGACAGAGCGTGGTGGTTATAATATTTTAAATAGCCCAGCTATTGTATTCTGATATTGGCAGTAATGGGATAAACACAGTGAACACCTCCCACGTAGTGAATGGAAACAAATTGTTCCTCAAGCATTTAGGAAAATAACAGTTTGTTCTCCGTTTTGGCATCGATACCAATTACTTTAACGAGGGAAATTTTTTTTCCATTTGATAACCACACATTAATCTATCGCTCACAGTAAGAGTTCATTAGCGATGTGTGCAGTGGAAAGTGGGAGAATGCAGCTGCTGTGGATTGGTTACAGCAGCCCCATCAGGCTAAACTACTACGTAGCACTGCAGGGCTGCAATTTAGCACAAAACTGTTGGCAACACAGAACGTATGTTGGCACATTCAGGTTCATCAAGCTTCACTTAGCAGCCAGGTGATAGTGATGCTGTGGTAGCTTTGCTTTGCTTTCAGACTAAGGGTGTTTGTAAAGCAGCGCATGTTTGTAGTCTGTAGTCCACTGCAGGATGCAAAAGTGCCTCTAATGGTGTTTTAGTGTTTGTTTATGTGTATTTCTGTGTGTTTGTAGGATCTAGACTGTTATGTTCTGGAAAGGTTTTAAGATATCTACCCTGTTTTTCTGTCTTTCTTCAGCGGTGATAGTTGGAGGCGTGGTAGGCGCCTTGTTCGCCGCCTTCCTGGTGATGCTGCTGGTGTACAGGATGAAGAAGAAGGATGAGGGCAGCTACACGCTGGAGGAACCCAAACAGGCCACCGTCACTTACCAGAAACCAGACAAGCAGGAAGAGTTTTACGCATAACACTCGTACGCCAGAGAGACACCGCACACCGAGGGAGAGAGAAAGATGGAGAGACAGAAGAGAGAAAGATACTCTAAGCCCCCGTCCTCCTCCTCTTCCTCCTCTTCTTCGTCGCTCCCCCCTCATCTGCTCGCCTCTCCTCATCCTTCTCTCCACTCGTCTCCAAAACACTTGAGAGCGCCTTTCTCTCTGCGGACTTGGAACTTTCTTTTCAATGAAAACGAAAAAGAGGACAAAAAAAAAAAAATCCAAATATATTCTGAAAAAATAACACATACACACAAGATGTTTTTAAAGTAAATGTTGTTATTAATATTCTACAGATTCTCTTGTTCTGTATGTAATAATATGATTATTTTGTAGAAAAACAAAACAAAACACAAGCGCTTAACCTGTGTTTTCCAACACACAAAAAAAGTTCCTCTTCTGTTTTTATGGAGCGAATGAAAAGGCTTAAAAGAAAGAGGAGAGGAGAGGGGTGGAGCGAGCTGAGCGAGACACAAAAGAAAAAAAGAGCGTTTGGCTTGACTCTGCCCCTCACCCCCCCCGCCCCAAAAATACACAGAGCGTCTGGTTGGCCGCACAGAGCCCAGAGTCAAAGGTGAGAGGAAAGGTCTCTTTTGTGCCTTCCATCCCTCTGGTGCTCAAAGACACGCAAACGCACATCCATACAGCCACATATAAACACATGCTTACACACACACACATGCATACACACACACTTGTATCTGCTTGAAGGTGGCTCTGACCTCTCTCTCTGTGCTCGGCCAACCAGAAAACGGTGCTCAACCTTCGGCGTGTTCCACAGCGTTGAGGAGCCGCTGTGGAAAAACTGGCTGGTCGCATCGAAGTTTGCTCCGCGGCCCGTCTGCTCCTCTAAGCTGTACAAAGACTAGTTACGGATAGTAATAATAATCAATAATATATCAATGTTTTGGGCTGGATGGTGAACAATAATAATAATACCGTAATAATAATAATAATACTTAAGCAGGAGGATGTGTATTTAGCAGTTTAAAAAAGTTTATATGTAAATATTGTATCCTTTCTGGCATCACTAACCATCTGCATGATCATGAAGAGTTTTTATTCATCACATCTGTCATCACTTTAGATGAGCTGTGCTCTCATCAACCACATGAACACACACACACACACACAAACACACACACACACACACACACACACACATACAGAGATATGCTTTCTGTGCATTTAAACACACCACATGGACTTTAAATATACTGTAGATCATATCATCCAAACACATATCAATCCCATCATCGTCGTCATCATCATCATCGTCATCATCGTCATTGTGATAGTCATCACTTTTGATACGAGTGAGATCAGGTGGTTTCAATATGTTATTGATTAGTTATCGATCAGTTGCTGGTTGGTTTAGAGTTTGGTCTGTTTGTGTAAAAGCACAACTACGTGTCCAATCATCATTTCATCCGATACTCCCACCCTCCCCTCCACCCAACATCACATCATCTGCTATCCCCCACCCACACATCCTTTGCATGCCTCACTTTGTTTTTCTTCCATCATTGGCTCTCTGTTTGGGGATGGGAGGGGCCTCTGGGAAGCGTGAGGGACTTTATTGAAGACACAGGAAGTGTGAATCTGTGCAGGAAGTTGCTCCCACATGCACTAATTCAGTCAAAATTATAACTTATATCATAATTTAAAGCATCGGTTATGAAAGGACTTTGAATCAGTGCTTATGGTCTCAACTTTAACCTGCGGGACCATTTTGGGGTAGGGGTAATGGGCTTAGGATTGGGTTTGGGAAGGGGAATGTGAGGAGACAGGAGGGCTGTGCTTCTATCTAAGAGATTGTAACAATAACCACACCAGTGCGTCTGGGCTAGTAGCTTCTATTATACTCAGTACTGTAGAACAAAAATGCATGGGAGTCAAAACTATACTAGTCTGGGTGTGTGTGGATGCCTGTCTGTGTGTTTTTGTCTGTGTGTATGTTTCAAAGAAAAAGAGGGGTGAGTTAAAGTTGGAATGTACTGTGGTTGAGTGTGTGTTTACCTACTCCAGCAGTTCTCACGCTCTTCCACAGACAGGTAACACACCTCTTCCACTCCTGTGTGTGTGTGTACGTCGCCTGCCCCCTCGCTAGTGTGTGAGAATATGTATGTATGTATGTGTGTGTGTCTCTAAACCTCATCTAAACCCGCCACCTGTGTGTGTGTGTGTGTGTGTGTGTGTGTGTGTGTCTGAGTGCTTCACCTTGGTATTTCACAGCAGACTCTTGTGTACACTGACTAGCCTGTCGATGTGTGTGTCTGCGTGTGTTTAGTCTGTTCACTGCTGAATGTGGGGCAGCTGGTCCCTCACAGTGGCTTTCACACACACTGACTGTGTCTTTTCACTGTCTGTCTGTCTGTCTGTCTGACTCTGTCTGTCTGTCTCTCTGTCACAGGACAGACAGACAGACAGGCAGCACGCCACTTTCTCACAGGCAGGAATGATCTTAACATGTACTGTCTTTTCTAAAGTGACTGTCAAAGTGTAAACATGTGCGTTTGTACCCATATAAGCCTGCGTAGCCAAATAAGATGTGTGTGCGAGTAAGGGAGAGCGAGAGAGAGAGAGAGGGTGAATTTGTATGTGTGTAAGTGTAGGTATGCGTGTGCAAGTGTGTGCGAATGAAGCCTAATGGAGGCTACACTACTCTATGTTTGCTGTTCCCATTCCTGTTTTTATACATTTGCATTTTTTTAAGGCTGAGTTTCTGTCATTGGCTGAGTGAGCGAGAGGAGGCAGATCCTCCACGCCACCGCCCTGTCACTAATCTGCCACTCTGTTCCAAATAAAAAACCTGATTGGGTAAATCTCTCCTCTTGTCTTTTTTAAGTATGAAAATAGCAAATAGCAAAAGACTAACTTAGTTTGGTTTGATCAATAACCCGAAAATTGAAGAACAGTCACATGACACTCCCAATATGCACTTTGTTTAACACGTTTTTTTCCCCATTATTATCACCAGCAGTGGAACGTATCTTATTACAACTACTCCATCTCCCTATTGATGTCACCTGCAGCTACAGCTCAAATTAGATTAAACACAACTTGATTTAAAATGTGTGCCCTGTGAGGATGATATGAACTAAAAGAATGCTGATTTTTGAAGCAGGGTTGTCCCGACAAAGTTGGGCTAAAATATTAGGGCAATGCAGAGCCCACTTAAGTCTATATTGTACTTTAGTGGTGCTAATACCCTGTAACAAATGTAACATTTATCAAATAATCAAAACCAGTTAACACGCAGTGAACCTGCCTGTGAGGGCCAAGGTAATCCAGCTTTGTTCATTAATATAATTTTGCAGATTTTTCATATATAAACACTTTGTTTAGTGTCTTCCAAAATCAGCAATTCCACCTTTACCTTTTGATGAAGCATTGTAGCAAGAAGGTCCTGGGTTTGAACTGGGCCTGTCAGTGAGGAGTTTGCATGATTTGCTCTGGTTTCTTCTTAAACACAGTTCAGTTTGGGTTAACTGGCAACTCTGAATTGCCCTTAGGTTTGATTGTAAGTGTGGTTATTACTGTATGTGTCAGCCCTGTGATAGACTTATGACCTCTCCAGGTCTTCCCTGATTTCTGCTGGGACACGCTCCAGCCCCCTGTGACCCTGCCTAAGGATAAGCAAGTATATATAATTGATGGAAGGACTTTAAAAATGGCAGGAATGACACAGTGAGTGACAATTATACTAAAATGGCCCAATCACAAGAATGCTGAAGTTTAGGAAGCTCTTTTCAATCATAAAGCAAACTGTGAAAAAAGAAGCTTTTCTGTAGCATGTAATCAAATCAAATCAAAATATTGCCAGAATACCCTGTTGACCTTTTCACTATCACCAGTTATACCAGGTAGCCTACTTGTAAAACTCACAACTACTCTTGATTCTGAATGAGTAATATTTTAGTTACGCGCCATTGATTTGACTTCATTAACTGCACTCTCACCACCCCCTAATTAAAACTACAGTTAATTTCTACGTGGATTAATGTGAAGCCATTGATTTAAAAAGTTGGTTCACTCAAAATACAAAAAATATATTTTCTCAGTATCCTCTAGTTGTATGTAGAGGTGCAGTTAATTTCTTTATGTATATGTCCAATTTTAAGATGTTTGTCTCTGACATTTCTGCTTTCACATCAATCCAATTCGTGTCTGCACCTCAACAATAAAACATGTTTTAATCCAGAGAACAGACTATCAACATTACAACTTCTCTTGGTAGACAGTACTGCAAAACTGTCATTGTGGTTTTTGGATTATCCAAAGTAACCAGGACATTGTTGCTGGAAAGACACACTACTGTTGAATTATTTAAATGTAATTTTTCAATGCTGTGAGCATTATAAATGAAATTCTATTCGTCTCCATTTCGCCGCTGTGGAGGAAGAAATCTCAGAGATACAGATCTCAAAACCTGGACAAATTATCTGCATGGCCAATATGTTTCTTGAACAAACTGACTCTTTAAATTCTTGGTTTGTACTGAGACTCTTCTCTGAGTCCCAGGTTTTGTTCATTGGGTCGCTCAGGACTCAGCAGTGTTTGGTCAAACCGGTGGATAAAACAGGCTCCTCAGATTGGAAATATATTTTAGTAACGCACATTCAAAAGAACTCACATGTAGACATGAAGTCTCGCTCCGCTGTTATCACACACCGGCCTTAGCGTGGCCTACATACCATTTCTAACCCACTGACATTACACGCAACCCTGTATGCCTCGATACTACATCTGACAGAGCTACTGTGTATGTGGCTATAAGTATGATCACAGCCTCTTAACACCCCATTTGCACTTGCTGAACTCAGTAAACCCTCATGGGAGAAACAGTCTGAGATGTTATAATTCTTAAGTCATCACATAAAAATGTACTTATGAAATAATTAGATAAACTGACATTGGGGATTTGTGAACACACAGGAAAGGGCATTATTCTAAATTGGTCTTTAGTTTACATTCTTAGCATCATACCAGATGAGACCAAAGTCAGTTGAAGTGGAGAAGTACTAATGGGTCTGCAGATGGCCTTCCCTTGATCCAGAGAAGACAACAAGCTGTCCTGGCCTTGGGTAGAGGGCTGCTGATATGGAAATCTTGCCTTTACACAGAGGATGAAGGGGGGTTGCGTGTGAATTGACTTCTGTTAGGGAGGGGTAGAACAGAAGAATGAAGGCTCTACCCTTGCGTTGGGGTAGACAGGAGCTGGTTTACATGTCTGGGGTCCAGCCAGTACCCCATCTGGTGGGTAACGGAGGAACAACTGCAGTTAAGAAAAACTGACCAAGAACCTGAATTTAACCTTGAATTTTCACACCCGACACGCGGTAATTAGGATTGGGAGCTGTTATATGTGTATGCTTTATTTTATTAAACGTGTCAGTTGGTACATTTTGGGCTTTTGGTGGTGACAACTGGTGATAATGGGTTGAAAGCAGACATTGCTTTGTTTTTAGGGGTCGTCAGCTAAGTTCTTGATGCTCTTCAGCCAATAAACCTTTCCTTTGGGTTTCTGGTGTTTATATGATTTAATTTAGATTTCAGGACATATAAATGTAAGTATTAAAGAAATTGAATGAATGAATTCCTGACAATGTTCAACAGTTAAGTCAACCTTCAGTGAAAACCCAATACATATTAAAATGCGTTTAAGAGCTCAAGTTTCACAATAATCTTGTTTTTAATAACCTATAATATAATTTTATGGTGATTTGATTCACAGGAGTATGATCGTTTTCAATTATAGCCTACACACATTTTTTTTTCATTTTAGATGCCCGGTCCCATGAAAATAGCTGTTGAAATACAATTGTCAGTTTTAGGAAGATACTACAGATATCATTCACACCATCAGTGTTGCATATTGTTGTGACACTATGGAAGTTATGGAGAGATCATTTAGTTTTATCACTGAGTATAGATGCACTGTGTACTACACTACATATTTTATTTTTCATGTCATGTTATAGGCCTCACCTGTGTATATGAACATGTAAGGGGGATTAGGGTGATAAAACAAAATAAATTAAATGCGAACCATGTAAATCTTAGGTATTGTATAAGTTATTTGTGGCACATTCAGGTTGATTTCTTGCTCGTAATTGTTGATTCGTGAAATATAAATTAGGGTCAAAATATCAAATTTGTTAAAACACAGAGTCAGAATTCAAGACATAGTCAGTAAATCCCACAATTTCTCTTTCCAAACTAATGGCACTTGGGGTACAAATATTGTTTGTATTTATCTCTGCTGATTGTATCAGGTTTGGTGAGGACCTGTTCTGGTCGCTGATTGGCTGGTTCATTTCAACGCGATAATTCTCCGTCACACTGCTGGGGTAGGTAATCAATCAATCAACCTCATTAGCTTCCAGTCCGGGAGCAATTCGCTTCGTGACCCTGCGCGGCTTAATTGATTATTAGTACACGTTTATTGGTTTTGACGCTGGTGTGAGGCGCTAATATGGACGAAGACTGTGATTCAGCTGAAGATTTCGGTAAGGCCATTTAATTGAGGCAAACTGCTGTAATCATGTACTGGCAATTGACACCTTCGACCAAAGACATACGAGTGAACGTCTTTATCATTTCAGCTTTGAAAGACTTTTAAAACTTTCTGGGTGTATTTAAAGCTCATAATCTTTCCTGCGAGGTGCAGCTCCCCGTGCTGCTCGGATCCACAGAGACAAATTAAGAATTTAAACTCCGTTATTAACATTCACGACCCGGTGTTTGTAGACGGGGACAGGTTAGCCGGGTTAGCAGCAGCTAGCCGGTCCGAGTTAATTAACGGTCAGGTGAGGTGCCTGCACAGCTGGGACACTAATTAAGTCACTGCAGGCTGCAGCTCCTCCAGAGGATGACGTTTATCAGGTTTCAGTCAACCTGCAGGTCACAACATGACTCATGAAATATGAAAGGAATAACTCCTCTAACATGATCAAGTTATTTCTTACAATATAGGCAGTGGTTATGGTTTAAGAATCAATATTTATGGACTCCAGGGATTTTAATTCAAAAATCTAATCTAAAAATCTAAAACAAAATCTAATAGAATAGGTTACAATATATCTTAAAAGATAAGTGAGTGTGAAAATAGTTGCAAACATGGCCCTTAGCCAGGATCTTAGATATTCAGAGGTGTGTGTATCCCACGAAGTCTCTAAAATGTTTTTATTATTTAGAATTGTCACATTTTATTTATTCAAGGACCTGTTTCATTATATTTTCAGTACTTTTTTTTAACTACATTCACAGTACAGCTGAAACAGTTAGTTTGTTGACAAAAAATTAATCAACAACAATTTTGATGGTCATTTAAATAAATTTTTAATCAAAAATGCCAAAAATCCTTTTATTCCATGGAATGTTTTGCTGCTTTTCTATGATAGTAAATGATAGTAAACTTTGGTTTTGGAGTGATGGCTCGATGGTTCGAGGCTTCACAGAACCTGCAGAAAAATAAACAACCTCTCACTTCACTCTGTTGCAGACTGTCCAAGCCTTCTGTGTGAGGAACTGGAGGATCTGGAAACAAAGAATGATCAATGGAGGATGAGGAGGAGGAGAGAAGGAGAGGAGGAAGTGTTTAATCAGAGGGAGGATGAAGAGGCGGGAGAGGAGACACATCGTGCAGAGAAGGAGGAGGAGAAAGAAAAGAAAATGTCCAAAAGGGAAGTGATGGTGACAGAGGGAGAAGAGGAGGAGCAGGTGAAGCCAGAGAGTAGGCTGGAAGTGGAGGAGGTACAGGAAGTGCAGATGGAAGACAACGAGACTGAAAACAACAGGAAAACTATTTCGGATAACCCACAGAATAAAGAAACAAAAAGTTTAGAAGAGAAAGATGAGCAGAAAAAGAGCAGGAAGAGGCGAGCTAAGAAGCAAAGCGAAAGAGTGAGAAACAGGAGAGGAGTAAAAGAAGTCAGTGAGAGGTTTGAGGAGGAAAAGAAGAGTCAGATACAGGAGTTATCAGCGATGAGCTCAGAGGAGAGCTGGGCTCTGTCGGAGCCTCCCTTTGGACTGATGAACAGCTGTGACTTGTCCGACCCCATCTACCTGGGTTGTGGGGGGGTGGGGCCGTATTGTCCCCCAGTTCCTATCCCGCTGCTGTACTCTGCACAACCCCCAGTCCCGAATCAACCTGCACCTCCTCAGCCCCACGGGGCAAAAAGGCCTCACAGCCCCCTTCTGCCTCACAGTCTCCCCCAACAAGGCCCACCGCCTCTTGAGGTGAGAATAGAATAGGATAGATGAGTTAGCATTGCATTTCTATAGCATCTCATGATGGATAGTTTTAAAACAAAACTTGTCTAAACCTGGTGCCTGCATTACCCACAATGCAATGTAACCTCTGACTGTTGGGGTAGAGATTCAGTTGTGTTATGCTAGTAGTGGCTATGTAGCTTCAAGCCTTTACAAAGTTTATTATGTTCAGTTTTTGTTGACGTTGGCAGACGTATAAACTCAAATATGTTTTCATTCTTGAGGTTAGTAGTGTTGTGCTGGACGACATTATATTGAGAGCTGTTCAAATTTTTTTATTCTCCCTATTAACAGACGTGGATCGGTGAAACTTTTGGATGCTAGGAAGACAATAGAATAAAGTCCTTTGGGTTTAGATAATGTTTCGCTGAAGAGCATGAAGTCAGACACTTAAGCATGTTCTAGTAAAGATCTCCAGGTCTCTAATGATAACTAATATCTTGTGTTTAATCACAGTGTAGTGCATATGAAATGATGCACACCTACAACCTTCTGCAATTTTAATGATGCTGCTGTAAAATAACATCCCGGATTTAAATATTTGCCTCAGTGTGTGATGTAGTGTGATATTCGTAGGCGATAGAGCCTCATTGAAGCATTTGAACAAGCACACGCAGAATTTGATAATGTCAGACTGTGGCAGATCATTTCATCTATTTGCGCTGCTATGTGAGTGGAAGTGGGGAAAACTGATTATATTTTATCATTATTTGGCAGTATGACATACTGTTACCTACACCATGAAATTTGTCAGTAATCTATATTTTGTAGGAAAGCTTTGAGTCATAAGTAATCACAGATAAAGTCATGGGTTGAGCAACAGCAAGAAATTTCAATTCCCTTGATTTCAGGCCTAAGGGGCACTCTTTACAAAATAAAAGTAAGCAGAGAAGCAAACTTAAACCTTATAATCAGAAAAACTGCTTGGTTTGCTACAACGTTGCCGGTGAATCCATCTTGTTATTTGAACGGTGGATAGATGCCGATTATCTGACTGATTGGCAGGAATGTAATAATAAGCTTTTTGATTACCATTTAATTGTTTAATCCCTTTTTTCAAGCACAATTAGATTGTCCTAGCTTTCCCAAATGTGAGATGCTGCTTTTTCTTTTCTTAATTACAGTAAATTAAACTGTCAGACAAAATAAGCTATTTGAAGACAGTACCTTGGCCTCTGGGAAATTGCAATGGACATTTTTCTATATTTTGTGATGTTTAATTGACCAAACAATTTAGAAAATAATGGCAGATGAATTAAAAAAAATACTTATAACCTGCAGCCCTAGAGTATAACATACAGTATCAGTGTCACACACTGGAGGCGCACAGACAATACTAAAATTAATTACTTGGTCCTTGAAAATCTGAACAAGTTTCTATTTCCAAAAAGTCATTGTTGCATTGCCTTCTGTGGGCTGAAACATTCAACTGTGCAGCTCTTGGCACACATCAGGGCTGTTTTGGCAGACAAACATCCATGGTGACTTTTGATCTTCACCTCACTTTTTTACTTCCTCCAAACTAGTGTTCAGCTTTAAAGAAATATGATTATTGACTCGACTATTAGAAAATCATAATTTTAAAGTTAAAACACAGTAAAACAGACAAATTTCAACTGGTTGAATTTGGCTGAGATGATCAACGCAGAAGTAATGTTTGCCTGGTTCATGGTAGATGGAGATAACCCAGGTCTACTCCACCCGACGCTCCATCCGCTACAGCACCAGGGGCAGAGGCCGGGCTCTCAGCTTCCCTCTGCTGCCAGGGTTAGAGGCTGTGGACAGCTGCCTGCTGCCTCCTGCACCAAAGAAGAAAACACGAACACTCTACAGTACTGGTAACCGAATTGCCTGTTTGTCCTGGGGCGTTCAGATTTGACTTTGCAAATACTTGACATGCTTTGTGTGTGTATGTGCGTGTGTTTGCATGTATGCATGCGTGCAGATCAGTTAGAGCATTTAGAGGCCCTGTTCCAGGAGGACCACTATCCTGATGCAGAGAAAAGGAAAGTCATTGCAGCTTCAGTTGGCGTCACACCTCAGAGAATTATGGTTAGACAGCCATCCTTCTCTTTTGATCTTCTTTTTTACTCCTTTCCATTGATAAATTGGCAGTCTACTCTGTCCCTACTAACCTTCTATTTATCTCTTTGTCAAATTCTATTTTCTCTCCTGTTCACGCTTTCTTCATCTGTATGATCTGCTGTTCTGTGTCCCAGGTTTGGTTTCAGAACCGCAGGGCTAAGTGGAGGAAAGTAGAGCGGTCCATCACAGCAAAGGTTGAACACAGACAGAGTAGAGCTGGATGCAGCAGCAGCCCCCCACATCACCAAATCAACCCCACCCTGCCCACGTTGGCATCTAATAGGTCAGTAAACTCCCTTTTAGTTACAATATGTTCTTATGGCATTTTCAGGAGATTTTTTTTCTAACATAATGCAAAAATACTTGATATTATACTATTTGATGCATGACTTAATGTTAGTTATGTTTTCTCTTTTTCAGTAAGGGAGCACCCTCTTTTCCTGGTCACTTTGCCACCAAGCATCCCCAGCTTGTCCCTGCGGCACCCTCTTTCCCCACCCTATCTAACCAGACCCCACCCTCCTACAACAACCTGCTGGCCAGCCTCAACAGCCCAGGTATAGAAATCCACGTACATTCAGGCATACCACTCATAATGCATGAGGCTATTGTCCTCCATAATTATGACTCAAAATAAGTTTGGTGGCTCAGGATTATGCTATTTCCCTGACATACCCAGAGTCACAACACATTTGTTAATTTCTTGTGTGAAAATACAAGTTTTGCTAAATCATGACCTCAAACTAGATTATCTTAATTTTTGAATGTCAGTACAATCCACTAGCAGCAACATGGCACCTTCTTCATAGCTGGAGGTTTAGTAATCTTTGTTCAGAAAGGTAAAGAAAGTACAAAATTACAGTTTTTTACACTGTCAAACACTATCTAACTGTTTTGTTGTTGTACAAAGTCTAAGGTTGGACCTCAGCAAAAAAAATAGTAATCAATTTTACTAAAATGTAATGTGGTCTCATCCATCAAATTGCTATGCGTCACGTGTCCCTATATTTGCAATGACACATTCCTGTCAGACTTTTTAACATGAATGCTATATTTTTATTGTTTACCTGGCGATCAAGTAAGAATAAATTCACAGGGTTGTAAAATCTTGTTTCACAGTGTAATAATACAGTTGGGTTTCTTTTGGTCTGAATTGCTGCTAAGTGAATGTGCTACCTCAGAGTTGTAAGTGAGGGCACCTTAAATATTCATCATCTGTTTTCGCACAATTAAACATTTTATCAAAAATGAAATAAGCGGCTTTAAAAACAGTTTTTAGTGGGACCAGTCATCAGTCTTTGGTGTATTTTCCTGCTCATAAAAGGAGCTGTATTTTGATGCCATAGAAACACGTGATTTTAGTTGAGCAAGGTTCAAGCTCATTGCTCAGTGGATCTTCAAGCTGCATGTTGAAATAGTAAAACTCTCTAGAAACCCAGCTACAGTATTTCTTTAATCTCTGTTAATCTGTGTGTTTCATCTCCAAGGTCAATCCAGAGTGAGAGATGGGGCCCAGCACCAGCTTTCATCTCAGGGCGGGCTGACAGAATACCACCCCCGTCCTATGCACAGCCCTCCCCCCCTGCGGCGAGCCAGTCTCCCACTTTTCACAACGACGTACAATCCCTCCAACCCCACTCCACCTCTCCTTAACACCCCAGCTCACACGCCGCCTCTGTTTCTGGATGCTCTGGAGGGCGGCTCCACCTTGGCCCATCGTGACACCCAGTCTCTGCAGACGGACACCAGGTCAGTTCAGCTCAGCACACAGCAGACTGTGACATGAATGCTAGACGATGATTTGAACAGGGACATCGGGTACAAGAGATGACAGGAGGACAGACTGCAGACACGAGCAGGGATCCTGTGAAATACTGATATAATGATGGCTCACACAGTGCCTGTGGTGGTGGGGAGTCAGTTTCATCTGGCATGCTGAAATATTTCAGAAATCATGCTGAGAATCATCTCAGTTAGAAATTGCTTTGTGCAAGATTATGTTTGTTTGTTTGACTACAATTATGTATCGTAGCACTAAAAAATCTCCCAATTCAAGCCAATGCTAAAACAAACAATGAATATAAATACATTTCCCAGCCCTGCTATTAAAGAGACTTAAAGGATCAGTTTGCCCAAATTATAAAATTACATATTTTTATTTGAATTACAAAAATAATATTTCCTTTATTTAAATTGTGTTCTGCTTAGTAATTGAAAACACTGTGCTTTTGATGTGAAATGTAATTTTCAAAACTTATAGCACAAAATACATTCATCTCCACAGTATTTGTGTGGTGGCATAAACCTCAGCTAGATTCGTGTAGATATAAGTGATAAATTAGTTTGTAGTTATGCTAGTGGCTTGGTGCCATCATCAGGTCAGAATTTTAATTTGGAGGTTCAAACCTGTTGAACATCAACAAGCTAGTGCTGCTACAGTGAGCATGTTTGCATGCAGATGTTTAACATTTAGCTCAAAGTACCACTGTGCCTAGTTATAACCTCACAGACTGATTGCATGGCTGGAGAGTCTTAGTCTTGCTGTAATTCGGATGAACTGACCCTTTAAGAGGGTGCTCTGATGACAGTTAGTGATTTACAAAGTGATTTACAAAATAATTATTATATATTTCAGAAGTTCCCAATCAATTTCTGTTGGGCCCCCTTTTGGATGAAGATCTTGATAGTCATTTCTGACAGTCCATTCACTGCTTTGCCAGGAGTGCAGTATTCAGCCTTCACTGAACACCAACTTGGAAACTCCATGCCTCCTAGTGTTGGAACAGAGCGATAAAAAGACAGATGCACTGGATCAGTTATATGGAAGTGTCTTGGCAGGTTTACAGTTTATGACCATATAGGCAACTTTGTTGTGACACAATTTATATTTAATATGTGTGTTTGTGACTGAACTCTTCTATGTGTTGTCCCCAGTTCTCTGTTTGACTTTGGGGAGAAGCTCGATTACCTGACGTCCAACCAACAGAACAGTCTGTCTTACCAGCTCCAGACCTCCTACCCAACCAGCCAGCCCCAGCACCAACCTCAGGCATCTCTACCCCGCATGGCCTACCTTACTCCCTCCCCCTACCTCACTCCCAACCCTCCAGATTCCAACCCTACCTCCTACCTGACCTTTGGCCCTGGAGGAAACTCCACTGGGGTGGTGACCTACTCCACAGGAGGCCACGCCTACTTCCAGTCCCAGAGTGCTGGACAAATAATGCTGCAGTCCACTGGGCATCATGGTGAGTCACTTTGATTTGATTTGATTCATTTATTTATGTAGCCAAAAAATACACCAGTCAAGGGGTTAACATGTGAAAGTGAGTGGTCCCAAAAATGGAAAAAATGCTACAAAACATCAAACAACATAGTCATACATCATTACAGTATAAACCAAAAAATAAATATCCACACATAAAATTGTAATTTATCTGGATATCCATAAATAAAAGATATTCCAATAAATAGTAAAACTTAATTTACAACTTGCCTTACTCCATAAATAAACCTGTAAAGGCACCTCTAAAATTTCTTCTTGCTGTCAACTTGTGACAAGACGTGTGTATAAAAAAGGACCATCTGTCTACATTATTTACATGAGGTATTATAAATGATTGCACTGTCTCTGATGTTAAAGTCACCCCATTCAGTCATAGTTGTGAATGACTTTTACAACTGTAAATTTCCATTTCAAGGTTTTCTTTGATGATAAGTGTAATGTTACTCAACATGGGAATCCTATATGATAATTACATGTGTAATTATTTAAACTTAGACACTCAGGGCCAGAGGCATAATGACGTAATGGTTTATATGGGTATAGGGAACGCAATATACATGAAAACAATATCTCAGTAACGTCCTGAGGGAATTTCTTCAAATTTGGCATAAAGATTCACTTGGACTCAAGATGAACTAGTGAGGTTTGTTGGTCAAAGGTCAAGGTCACGGTGACTTCACAAAACAAGTTTTTGGCCTCTTGAATGTGATATCTGAAGGCCGCCGTGAGAGAATCTCTTGAGATTTGGCACAAATGTTCACTTGAACTCAAAGATGAAGTGATCAGATTTTGTCGGCAAAGGTCAAAGTCCAAGGTCACAGTGACATCATGTTCTTGTGACTGCGATATATCAGGAATGCCAGGGAGCATTTCATCACATCTAGAACAAACATTCACTTGGACTCGAGGATGAACTGATTAGAATTTGGTGGTCAGAGGTCAAAGGTCAAGGTCAGTGTGACCTCACAAAACATGTTTTTGGCCATAACTGACAAATTCATAAGCTTATTATGACACAATAACACAAATGTCTACTAGCATAAAATGTGTGATGAAATTTTGTATCCAAAGGGTCAAAGATCAACTACATTGTGACATCATAATGTTATGCCAAAAAACTTCTGGCCATTATTCAACACTGGAACTCAGGAAGGCGAGATTATGATCATATTTCCTGCAACTTGGCTGGTTGGCAAAGGCATACAACCGCGAGGCGGTAATTCTAGTACACTATCAGCCCAGAGATTTCATAACATCCAAGGCTTGGAAAAGAAAATGAACAGGACTTTTTTTTCTGGAATAATTCTCACTTTTCTTCTCTGCTGCAGTCAGGTAACGAGCAAGAACCGCACCATCGATTGAGAGTCAAATATAGTTGTTTGTTTATTTTGATGTTTTTGCCTTTTATTAATAGGGACAGTTAACCTGTAAACGTAGGGAGAGAAAGGGAAGTGACATTGCACAAAGGGTCCCTGGCTGAAATAAGGAAAATTTCTGTTATATGGTTTATGTCTTCGCCACTTGACACCAAGACACTCCAATAAAACTGTTAATTGAATATGAATTTTTGAGTAAAGATTGGCAGATGAGAGTGGTGGAGCAGGATGATGTCTGTGGGGTGGGGAAAGCTTTGAGGAAGAGCTGCCAAGCTCTGGGGCACAGCCAATGTCAGGACGCTAATGAAAGATAAGGGATGAGAAAGAGAAAGGAGGAGTTATGGTGGGCACAGAAAACAAAACAAACAGGTATGTAGGGCAGGTAAGCATTTTTAGATGTATGATAGGAAGAGAATTATTTTCAGCTAAATTATCTCTAATAAAGCTCAGTTGTCACATGTCTATTTGGATCTGTGTGTGTTTCCTTTCAGGTGGGATCACAGCGTACCAGTCATACCCGTGGGGAAGCATGTACAGTCAGCCAACCATGCATCAACGTACTCAGTGCCCTCCAACTTACCCTGCCAGCTTGGGGGTTGCTCGAGACCACCAGCCACCCTCCTCCACCACCCTGCCTCCACCCTCATTCTATCCCCGGGGGGATCTCGGGCTCTCACATGCAAACTCCCAGCGCTCATCACACACCCAGACACACACCACCAGCAGCAGCAGCAGCACCACCTCCCTCCCACCTGTGTCCACCCTGCGGCCCTCACACCTCAGAGCAGAGAGCACTCCAACCAAGGTTGTATCCCTGTTGCCTTCTCAGGTCAGCCCTACTTCTCCAGAAAGCTCTCCAGTGCCCCCTTGTGTCAAGATTGAGTATGACAGCCCCCGAGAGATTCACAGCCACTTCCACTGTGACTTCTCCCCCATACATTTTTGACCATATATTTGTGGGTGCCTGAGAGAGTGTGTGTTTAAAGTATCTGTGTAAGTATGTCCCGTGTATCTGAGAAAGTTTCTGTACTTTCTATAGTCTCTATTTCCATAATCATTAGGATGCTATCAGTATTAATATTAATGTCAGCAGGCTAGGTTGGGCTGCATTTAGCTGGGCTGCAATAAATGCTCACTGTTCTGTTAATCTTTTATTCCTGCATTTAATTTGCTTTGCCATGATGTCAATTAAGGATTCCCAACCTTTATTGCTCCGCTGACTTTTTTTATTTCATTTTTGTTGTGGGCTGGAGGGACGGTGGTTGGGGGTGGTGGGGTAAGGTAACTGTTCTCCATATCCCATCAGAATATGCATGCACGTTCACAAATGAGCGTTTTGACTGTTTAGTGGTCACCTCCAAACACACAAATAAACACTGATACCAACTTAGAGAATGACAGCAAGATAAAGTCAGACAGAAAAGAGACTGCACACGTTCATTTTAAGTCCCCTTATTTAACATTTATAAGCAGTATCTAAACATTTAATAAAAGGTTTAAGATATACTGTAATGTTGTATGCAGATATAAGTGTTTTTTATGCACTGTATTTGTCAACAACTATAACACTTCCTGTGGCCATCATGACAAGATGGCATATAAACAGACAATGATTGATATTACAATAAAACACAGTTTTAATAGTATAAAATATATCTTCACTGAAGTTATAACTGTTGACAAATATTGTACATTAAAAGTGTTGCCCAGAAACCTAACTTAGTTTGGTTCATATTTAAATAAGGTCACTTACAAAGAAATAAAATTACAGATAGACTTCTCAAGATCACTGAGGTCAGGTTTCATGTCCAGCTGAGTGATGCAAAGGTGGTGATGACACACAGGTTATCCTGTACGCTTATGATTGGCTATAGTTGATAATATACATTGTTGTCAGTGTATTGCTGGACATGACAAAGAGTGATTAGGATAAATGCAACAAACAGACTGGCCTAAGTTCAGTATAATTACTGCACAATTGGATAGATAGATACTGTGTTAATCCCAGAGGAAATTCTAGGAAATTCTAGTATCAGTTATATAATCAAAATTCAGCTTTGTCATATGGTTTACTTGTGGCCATATTGCGAGTGTTCCAGGGCCCAGTAACGGTCCACAGTCCAGGTGTTGGGAACCTTTGATTGACATGAGATTTGCTGCTTATGACTCATTTCAGATGAGCCTTTAGGCCACAAGAGGGCACTGTTCTTTTGTGTGAGACAACTGCATACTATGATGTATTAAACAGCTTATTGTTTCTCTGGGGGACCTCTGTGGTGGTGGTGGTGGTGGTGGGGGATATGTGACAGTCTCTAATCCGATGGAGAAGAAGAATGACAGTTGTTTCTGGGGTAGAGGTATCCCAGACGATCAGTGACGCAGCCTAAATCCTTAATCTGTGTTGCCATCTGCTGTGCTCACACATTTACTGCACTTTCTGCAGAGTTTATTCTTAGTATGCGAGTCAGTTGCAGGGGATAGCGGAAACCAAATCCCTGTATGAAACTCCGCCTCTGAAAGAGCTGAAGGCATTTTCCTGAGACTAGAAAAGACATTTGGGACCAATGTGTCATTTTTGCTCTCAGCAGTCAAAGTAAAACAAAAAGTTTCTTGTTTTAACTCTCGTTAATATTCCTGGTTCATAGTCCTGCTGTATATAAAAAGTAAAGTTTGAAGTGAAGCTTGTATGACGTGGGAGTGAGAGAAGGAAGTGTTTGATGAGAGCGAGGAGGAGGTGGCAGGGACCAAGGGAGCAGCTAAAGGAGGAGGGAGATGGAGGAGTGAGGCAGTGTGTTGGTCTGGGAACAAGGGAGGAGAGCTGAGATGAGCTGTTGCTATGGGAGGAGGAAAGGATGATGGGTGGGCTCTGCCAGCAGGCGTGGGAGGGAGAAGAAGATGGGGATGAAGGAGGAGTGTGTTGTAGCACAGGAGGTTCTGGGATGAACAGAACTGTTGGTTATGTAACTGCTGTATTTGGGTTTTTAATGAACCTCTCTCTTCCTGCTCACTGGCTACTGAGCTGTTACTGTTGGCAGGAGGAGTGCAGCATAAACACACACACACGCAAATACACACATAAAAACTTAATTTGCAGTGCAGAAATTTCTCAAACTCGCTTGCATGAAGAAACACACACACACAACGCATTCATTTCAGGAATGAAACCCCAAGAGTGAGAGCACTATTCAAACTTAGTACAGTCAAGTTTTTCCTCTGGATTTTAGTTATATTTATTTTTTATATATATTTGAAGCGTGTCATTGTGTATCTGTCTCTCAGTGTTGTGCACGTTTTTCAGATTTCCTCATATTCATGTGTCGGTGAGCTTACATGTGTTACTGAGGAGAGTTTCATGTAGTTTTAAGTTTGTAATGACTTTTTCCAGGACTTCCCTGGTGTGAACAGAGAGTGCTCAGAGCACAGCTGGAACGCATGAGTGTGTGTGTGTCTGTCTGTAAGCATGTGTGTGTGCTTATGTGTTCATATGTGACAGTGTTTAAGTACAGGTATGGGATGCTTCAGTGCACCCCGATCCCGCCGTGTCAATATTTACTTAGTATTCTGAGAGTTGAAGAAAGGGAACTTGTTTCAATATTTATGGATGTGGTCAAACATGAAATCCTTGCAGTCATTCCAAACTCTGTGACAGTATGCACGCACACACGCAGACTGAGAAAAAAAGTGAAAGAAAACCTCGCACTGTTTGGATTCAGTCAAGTAATGGAGTTTATTGATATAACTGATTGAAAGTAATAATGTTGGTTGTGGGACAAAACCGAAACACGGTTTGGAGATCCTCCAGTCCTCTGGTTCAAATAGCATTAGGGTGTTGATTTTTCGTTTGTTTTTAAATGATAAGACAAATAGACTTGTGTTGGGATTGGAAGAAGAAGGAACACGAGGGAGAGTGGCTGGGAAGCACAACAATTTATTGGGTAAAATAAATAAGTTTGCCTATTCAAATGTTGGTTAAAAATGAAGACAAACAGTGGGGTCCATCAAATATCTCACCTAACCATGTTGATACTAAGTACATTCACTAAAAGTGGCATTATTTGAATGTGGTCATGTATAAAAATGGCCAATGGCATACAGTGTGGCGGAGATGGAGGTATTTGTTTGTTTTAAACTTGTTTCCGTTTACTCTATGGGTCTGGCAGCACTATTGTGATGAATATTCTCTAAATTGAGAACCCTACAGCGGTTGGGCTGTTGGCAGTGAAAAAGGATTTACAGGAACATTTCCTTTTTTCAGTAAGAAAGCAAATACACCTCGTCTTAATATTAGATTTCTGTTTTGCTACCAGAAGCTGAATGGACAAGGACAAAAGGGGAAAACAGAAAATCTAAGCCTTTGGAATGATAGGAACTGATATGTGAATGTTACCTCATTAACATGTTTTTTGAGTGAATGCTGAATATGAGAAAACCATTGAATTAGTGCTGAAAATAATTATATAAATCAGCAACAATTTGATAACTGATGAATCTGGGGCTGCTATTAAGGCTTTTTTCCTTATTGATTAATATGCCAATTATTTTTGCAATTAAACCTTTAGTTTATGTCGGAAAATATTTATATAAAAAAAGGCCATTATAATTTCCAGGAGCCCATGGTGATTTCCTCAAATTGCTTGTTGTCTCTAACCATAGACAAAATCCAAAGGCTTCCTATTTTCTATAATTGAAAACTAAGCAAACCAGCATTTGAGTAGCTGGAGCCAGTACATCTTGTGTGTTTTGGCCTAAAAAATTACATAAATAATTTTTAATCAAAATTGTTGTCGATTCATTTTCTGTCCTTTTGAATAATTGATTAATGGAACAATTGTTCGGCTAAAGACATACCACACAAAGACATACCACACATCATTCACACAGCAAATTATTGTGAGTTAAATATTTAAAAATATTATTTTTTAGATTGTTGGTCAGACAAACTAAGAATTTTGTTAAAGCAAAAGTTTATTGGAACTGAGCCTCTAAGATGGTAATAGTGTATCATGTGTCATATAACATGTTATGTCATAGATATTTTAATTGGCATTACAGCCGACTGTCGTTTTTGTCAGTTAAAGCAAATTTGAGGCCTTTTTCTCAACAGTCCTCTGTTACTGTGAAACTCTAATCAAATGTAAACACAGGATGATAAATGAGTGAATTTCATGGCGCTGGGAAATAGTTCACAAATACTGATGGATGCAGGTAAGTCTCATCCAGCTACCTGCTTATGTTTGTGTTTGTCCTGCATGCCAAGCAGACCGGGTTACATAACCTGTGTGTGTGTGTTTGTGTGTGTACTGTTTGTTTGTGTGTTTGCATAAATGTGTGTGTGTGTGTTGTGTCTTCTCTTATAAGCCAAATAGCCAATTCCCACAGATGGCATGCTGTCCAGGAACAACATCTTGAATCTTTCATCCTCAGCCCATCACCACCATCAGACACACACACGCACAGACACACACAAAGTTGATTTTGCAGCTTGTTCAGTTCAGTAGAAAATCTGTCTGGTGAGTTACTGCACAACACGAGCCCCTACTCCTCTTCCCCTCCCAGACTAAACCCTCAATTGCGGCTTGTTCGGGTTGTGTGTGCGGATGGAGGTGTGTGTGTGGAGGAGGAGGAAGGAGGGGTGTAAAGGAATGCAGGGTTGGGTCGGGTGGAGTGGGATGTCAGAAGGAAAAGAGGGGTCTCTGTTTAGTGTGTATGTGGACTCTATAGAAAGATTAAAGATGTGTATGTGAGCTTATTGATGAAAGGGTGTTTTCCTACTGTGTTTACTCCACTGGGGCCCACTGCCTACCTGACAGTGGAAACGAGAGTAATGGAGAAAAAGGTGGGAAGAAGAGTTATGGGGAAAGAGGAAATAGGTTTATTTTTTGATCTGGTTGCATTTAGGAGATCTTTATCTAGCTGTAGTAGCTATCTAGTTTGTGTGATCTGATCTGTGGTGAACTTGCTATGCACTAACATATGATCAAGTCAAATCTGGGGCTTTACAAAACCTTCAAAAATGCAAACAGAGAAATTATAGAAAAAACATTTTGTGTTTTTCTGTCACTTGTTTGGTTTTTCTGACCAAACAAGTGACAGAAAAACACAAAATGTTACATATAATTTAACAGCAGTGAACTGAACTGAGCTGAACTTACAAAAACCAGGAATTAGCATGTACACTTCAAGTTATACCGAAATACATGCTTATGCAGAAATGCACACACATGCCAACGTGCAGAGCAGCAGGAACACTGTAGGCTGTGTATGGTGGCTCTCCTTCACTTCCGCACCATAAATGTGTGTTTGCTATACGAGGGAACACGGGGAGAAAAGAGGAATTCATGTTGGTGTTTATTTGAGCTTTGGCCAAATCCAACCTGGGGCGGCTTCATTGGCGGGCACTCTCCGCCAAACCCCAGCCGCTCCTGTACCCCCAGCCAGTCACACACATACTGTACACACTCGGACACTCAAGCGCACATGCAACAAAAATTTTGCTATACACACACACACACACACACACACACACACACACACACACACACACACATACCTGTCCATCCTAGCTGTATCAAGGTGTGTTTGTCTTTCCCTGCCCACTGGTTTAGGTCCTCCCAGAGCAGGTATTTCCCTTTCTTACCCACAGACACACACACACACACACGTACACACATACACAAGAGCTATAGAGGGGGGCTGTCTGTGGGCCGAGTGTGTGAAGCACTTGCATTGATAACCTGCAGCTCAGAGTCACTCGGTCTCACTTTGTGGCTGTCCCCCTTGCCTGGAACTCCCTTCGCCCTGCTCTGTCTCCTTTCTGGCTTCTCAATCCAGGACCGTCTGCGGACGTGCTCGGACCCCCACGTTAAGTCGTCACCCTTCTTTCGCTGTCACCATGACGCCTACCCCACCGCTGTTCCTGCTGCTGCTTGGCCTAATAGGAGCTCATGCCACCGTGGACCTCCGCACAGCCGCCGCCATGGGTAAGAATGATGACCTTTAACCCCTAAAGTTGCTCTTTTAACACTGGTTTTTACTTGTTATACTAAATGTGAACTCTGACAAAAATTACCCTCAGTGTAGAAAACTTTCATAATGCCTGACTGAAGTCTGATCTCAACAGACAGAGGTAAAAGATAATTCTTCTAAAAGTCCATTTGTGTAAGTGGTGAAGGACCCAACTTTATTTCTTGTCTGTGCTCAGTCTTTACCAAGTTTCCACGGAGGCATGATGTGTATGAACGAATTGCTTTGCGTGGAATAAACTGCCAGAGGTGACAGAACTGATGGAGAGGAGTGGAAAAAATTCAGTTTTTATTTAGTTTTAATCCTGTGTTATATGGAATTTCTTTAAGTAAGTAAGTTACAAACATAATTCTACAGTTGTTAGTGTTTTGAACATTTATTGATCATTTATTTGGAGTGTTTTGTTGCTGGTGTTTAAAAGGCTGGCTTCAAGTAGTGTAAATGCAAAATTTGGATGTATACTTCAGGATGTGTGACAGTTGGTGCTCTGTGCCGATGTGTGTGTGTGTGCGTGTGTGTGTGTGTGCGTGTGTGTGTGTGTGTGTGTGTGTGTGTGTGCGTGCGTGCGTGCAAGACAGTATCAGAAGTTGGTAGGTGGAAAATCTGGAGGGAGGGAGAGAGGTGAAGGGTGAGAAGGGAGATCAGTGATGTTTAACAGACACTGGAAGTTGTAGTGAACAAATTAGTTTACCAAAGCCACAAATGCCTGAACTCACACTGAAAATCCTACCAATGCTTTATTATTATCAGACTATGTCACAAAAATCAGTTCTCTATCACACACCTGATGTAGCTCTGTCAGGTGTCTTCAGTTGAACAGATAGAGTATTGTGCGTCGATATAATTTAAATTAAAAAACATCTTTAAGTTCCACTTTTTCTGAGCTTTTACTTAAATTTTAACAACATCTGATTTTCTTCCTTAGTGGATTGAATTTTCAAATTCAAATAATAATAATTTATTAATATTTTTACTTAGGATGTGTGGGATGCTTTTAAAAATATATTTAAAGCTGGCGGCCTATCATTTCATCTCTCCTTCATCATTGTTTTTCTGGCCAAGCTTTTCTTCATCTCTCCCTCCACCTTTCCCTCTCTCAACCCCTGTTGCGTCCTTGCATCCTGTTTCTACCTACCTTCCCTCATATACATCTCACCAGCCTCCATCACCCCTGCCCTCCCCTTTTCTTCTCCCTACCTCCTTTTTCTCCATGCTCCGCCCCCCTCCCCCCTTTTCTTCCTCCTTCAATAACTCAGTTTCTATATCATCAATTACATATCTGGAATAGTTTTTATATATACATTTTATAAAACTATTCAAATTTGATTAAATGATAATCACATTTCTCTGTCTCTGTGCAGCGGCAGGTTTGTGCAAAACCCGTCCCACAGACCTCATCTTCATCATTGACAGCAGTCGAAGTGTTCGTCCTTCAGAGTTTGAGCAAGTCAAGGTCTTCCTGGCTAAGGTCATTGAGGGGCTGGATGTTGGACCCAACGCCACCCGCGTGGGAGTTGTAAACTACGCCAGTCGCGTAAAGAACGAGGTATGGATATGATTTATTAACATGTATTCACATTTTTTTGTCATTTGTTGAGCCATTTTATGTCACAGATCCCAGCTGATCCTGCCATTATGCAACTGTAGGTGTCTCTTAAGACTCATCGATCCAAAGCTGGACTAGTTAAGGCTGTGACAAAGATCGAGCCCCTGTCCACTGGAACAATGACTGGTCTGGCCATCCAGTTTGCCCTGAATGTGGCCTTTAGCGAGGGTGAGGGTGCTCGTGTCAAATCTCCTGATATCAGCAAGGTCAGATACACATTTCACATTCACTCTCTCGCCACATTTCATAATTCTGTTCATCATACTCTATCTAACTTTGCACCTCTTTCATTACAGGTCGCCATTATTGTGACAGACGGGCGTCCCCAGGACAATGTGAAAGATATAGCTCTGCGTGCACGAGAAGCCGGCATCGAGATTTTTGCCATCGGTGTGGGACGTGTGGACATGAGCACTCTGAAGCAGATGGCCAGCGATCCTCTGGACGACCACGTGGACTACGTGGAGAGCTACAGCGTCATTGAGAAGCTCACCAAGAAGTTCCAAGAGGCCTTCTGTGGTAAGTTGAGGGGAGAAGGAAGAGGAAGTGACAGAAGAAGAGGGAAAGATGAGGGATGTTGTTTTGGATTATGTTTAGAGGCAGAAAAGAGGGATTAGTCCTTAGTGAAAGAAATAGTCAGGGATGGCTGAGAGGAAATTCTATCAGGGTTGGACAGTCATTATCCATGCCTTCATCCCCATGGAGAGAGCTGTCTGCTGGCCTCCCTATACTGAGGGTAAGGTGTCAGGACTGTCATCTTTTCATTCCAATTTATTGTTCCCTCCCTTTTGTCCTCTGCTCTTCCTCAACAAGACTAGAGTATATTCATTCAGCCATGCAAACTCATTAAATATTCCCGTTGCACGAGGGCATTAGGGCCGGATCAACCTTTTGGAACGAAAATTCGCTCCTGTTCCTCAGTCAACTCTCACATAAGCGAGAGGCGAGACTGATCTATCTGTAATTACCGATCCATTAGTGACAATCATTAAACCTCTAATTAGTGATGCCCTTCGGCGCTCGCAGTCTGCGGCAGTTTTGACTGTTGCCTGCCACTCGCTTTGCAGCAGCCAGTACTTGCTGTAGATGTTTCGTCCAAGGGCAGAGCTGCATGATCGCAGTGTTGGATTGTTATTGGACGAGCCTGAGCATCACATTTAGAAACCGACAAGAGATGTTGTTTATTTAAGGCTACTCCAATCTTTTCCACCTGTTTGTTTTAAGGATCCACTGGATTTATGCATCACGCACGCAACAAATTGTTGAGGTCAACTGCAGGTCTCAGTGGATCATTAAAAATTAATGCTAGATTTTCAAACTGACATAGTTTCATTCTCTCCTCCTAACCCCAACCCCCCCACCCCCCACCCCCCCTTTGTGTGTGTATATGCCTCTACATATTTACTGTGTGTACGTGTGTGTTCTGCATGCACACACACACACAGTGTCGGACCTGTGTGCCACTGGGGATCATGACTGTGAGCAGGTATGCATCAGCAGCCCCGGATCATACAAGTGTGCCTGCAAAGATGGCTTTACCCTCATGGACGATGGTCGCAGCTGCAGTGGTGAGTGCGTGTATGTGCATGTATGACGGTATTTGTCCAAGCGTGATCATTGTGCTACCACACTAACATGCCCTGTTGTTTTTGTGTGTGTTTATGTGTGTGTGTCTGATATCGCCAGCTTGCAGCAACTCTGCGACAGATGTGGTGTTCCTGATCGATGGCTCTAAGAGCGTTCGTCCTGAGAACTTTGAGCTGGTCAAGAAGTGGATCAACCAGATCATCGACAAACTGGATGTTTCTGACAACAAGGCTCATGTTGGACTGGTGCAGTACTCCAGCTCAGTCAGACAGGTATGTGTCTGCTTTTCGTTTACAGGATCACCAAAATAAGGCACTTCCTTCCCTCCCTTATCAGCGTCCTGTTCTATCCTCCCACAGGAGTTTCCCCTGGGCCGCTTCAACAACAAGAAAGACCTGAAGGATGCTGTCAAGAAGATGGCCTACATGGAGAGGGGAACCATGACAGGTCAGGCCCTCCGTTATCTGTTAGATAACAGCTTCAACGCGGGTCAGGGTGCCCGGCCTGGAGTCGCCAAGGTGGGCATCGTCTTCACTGACGGACGCAGCCAAGACTACATCGGAGACGCTGCCAGGAAGGCCAAGGAAAACGGTAAGAGAGACAGTAAAGATTATGTCAAAATACACGAGTGTAGCGTAAGTGAACTAATAAAAAACCCACATAAGGCAGTCAGATAAGGGAACCATGTGTGTGTATGTTGCAGGCTTTAAGATGTATGCTGTTGGAGTGGGCAACGCAGTGGAGGATGAATTGAAAGAGATTGCTTCTGAGCCAACTGGAGAGCACTACTTCTATACCGCTGACTTCAAGGCTATGACCCAGATCGCCAAGAAGCTGCAGATTAACATCTGCCAAGGTCAGAAGTTTCCATTAAATACAAATATTAATAAATACTTGCATATTACTTGTTTTACATAATTACTTCACTATACATACTGGTACAGTAATTCAAAACTTGAACTTATGCTTTCTGATCCCACAGAGGAGGACCCTTGTGAGTGCGACTCCCTTGTTAAGTTCCAAAAGAAAGTAGAAGACGCCCTACAGGCACTAACAAAAAAATATATCCTTTACAACAGGTGAAATAGTGTGAGAATATGATGTTGGGTGGGTGGTGGGGGATTGTCATCGTTGCTCTCCTTGACAAAATCTTACTAGAGAATATGTCGAAGAGGATCGCCTTGCTGGAGAACAAAATCGTCTGAGGACTCACATCCCACTTTCCCCTATCCATCAGCACACTCATCCACGTACACCAACAAACACACACACAAACAATTTTTACTTCCTGTAAAATACTGAAGAGGAACCCGTGTGCGTGTGTGTGAACCCTGACCTCTGCTTGTCTCCTGAGCTCTACCAAACCACCCCTGCCTCCTCCTTTCTCTGCCTTACCTCTTCAACCCTTGGGTCTCCTGGGACATGAAGCGCCGGTTGCCATGGGGACCACACCTCTGTGTGTGTGTGTGTGTGCGCTCCGAAGGTCATCCTCCATAGCCAGCCTGTGTGTTTGTTAATAAAACTCTTCCCTCATAGGGAAATGGTGACGGTACACTGAAGGGTTTTTTCTTAGTTGCTGCCATAATGTTGAACCTTCCCAAACCCCAAAGAGCCTGTGTCTTGTCATGTCAAATGGAGCAGCACATCACCTTCACTTGTTTGTCTGTTTATATGTCACTGTCATCTTTCCTTCTCTCTCCCTCATATCTGAAGGCCCTCTTAACTTTCCTCTCTTACCTCCACACAATATTATATACGATATATATATATAAACATATATATATATATATATATATATATATATATATATATACAGGTAAATTAATATAAGATATATGTCTGATAATAAGGGTACACCATTGATGTTTTTTATTTTCCTAAATAAAGGTGATTCAGGAAGTAAATATTATAAAATTGTGAAACCATTGTATGCCAAATTAACATTATAGACACATGCATGCCCAGACACAAAGAATTATACACGAATGCACATGCTTTCAGTAAATTTAACATAAAGGAGTACATAAAACATACAATATCTCTTTGGTCTGTGGCTCCAAAAGGTGAGTTTTGAGTATCATGCGGGCTGGATGGGTGTTTCCAGCAATAAAGTGAACGCTTTCAATTCATTGCCAAATTGCATTTTTGGTAAAAAAGCATTAAGTACATTTAAGTACTAAAATTCTTCTCTCAAATGATTGGGGCAAAAAGTTGGATCCACAGTCTAAAAAAATTTACGACTTCATAAGAGTGCAGCCATGGAAGTAATGTAGTGCTGAAATAAACAGTTTATTTGTCTGACACAAAATGAACTAGTTAGCCTGTAATTTTGCTAAATGATTATTTGTAAGTAATTGATTTGAATTGATTTAATTTATTGTGTTTCAAGTAATTAACAAATAGCTGCAGAATTATAAATGCTAAATTTGCTGCTTTTTGCTTTTTTTGGATGACAATTTAAGAGATAACCTCATAGGCTCTGGTAAGTGTGATGGGCATTTGCCATCAGTGTTGATATTCTATATACTAGGCCTACATAATTAATTGATTATTAAATAAATAAATAGGAAATAAAAGTAAATACCTAGCAACAGTTATGTTAAAATAATGGCTTAGGAAAAAGCTGATATCAAATACTGCAGACAGATATGTACAACAGTTTTTATATCATCAATTTTCTGTTAGTTTCTGTTAGTATAACACATGGTAACATACAATTAAGACTTTAAATGGGGAAACATTTTACAAAAACGCAAAATACACTAGTAAATCAGCAACGGGTAATAGAAGTGTAGGGCAGGGAACAGCACACTCCTGATAATTTAAATGCATAAACATTTATTTAAATAGTGCATATATATAAGTATTGATAAAAATGGAGAAGGTGTACCGTGTTGTGCGGCTCATTAGTGGAAAGTTTCGCTACGTCACGATGACGCTGCATATGAGGGAAAAAGCTCTCCTGAACAACTGATCCAAACCAGCGACTGAAACCTGCAAATTTCTCTTGGTGCCCCATGCAAGAAGAATTTAGACTTAAATTGGATTGTGCGGTGTTTGGGACGTCCAATACAAATACAAAACACCGATTCAAAGTGCTTTTTGTCATCGACCCATCGTCAGATGAGCCGCTGAAACACTTTGCAGCATCTGCTAACAGCAGCTAGGCTAGCTCAGCGAGCTAACCGGCAGACCGACTCTACGGTCAGGTAGCCCGCTATGAGAAAGGGGAATACCCGGTTGCTTTGAAGGTTGTCCGTCTTCGTTAATGATTTGTGGAACAGATGATTGCGCAGTGAACTGAAACAAGCAACAGAAAACTCAAGTATTTGGCAGCTTAGAAGATCCAACGCTTGCATCAAGCTAACGTTAAATAACAGCTAGCAGTAACGGTAGGTAACTCAGCCCAGGTGTTTCAACTATCAGTCCGAGGAGCTTCGGGGACTGAGACGAGAGATGGCCAGTAACCCCGCAGCAGGCTTTACCTGCCAGGCTAATGGACAAAACACACCGGGACGAGTGTCTGGTTCTGGCCCCTCATGTCTCTACCAGTCCGAGTCAGATCCCGACGTTGTCGCGATTGTGAAAAGCTTAGACCGGCTGTGCAGCAGGGATGAGGAGGAGCGGGCATCGGCTCTGGAGGAGCTGAGCCAGGGGATTCTGGAATGTCTAGGACTGGACCGGCCCGGTTCGGCACGGCTGAGTAAACAAACTCTTTTGCATCTGCTTCGGCTGTCCCGGTCATGCCCGCTGCAGGAAGTACGGGGAAGGGCGACAGAGCTGCTACGGACCGCACAGGTAATATTCGGACACTGTTCGTCTCTGCTCCATAATGTTTACAGACCTGCAGGAACACAGAGGGGGGTGGGAGATGGGGGCAGCAATGGGGCTGATTTTCTGACACCAAATAATAGGCAGGCTTATGTTATATCTTTGTGACCATGGCTTTTGCTCTTTTGATAAATTAGGTCAATGATTGATCAATAGACGTGATAGCCCTGCAGCCGATCAGCTGCTGCTATCAGCTGATTACATTTTTCTGTCAGATTGCGGGTTATTACATCAGACGTTGAACCGTAGGAGGTGATGCAAGACTCGGCTGCGGTGTGCACAAACAAGCAGCCCGGACACGCCCCCTCCCGGTGCCCTGAAAAACACACCAGACACACCCCCGAACCTCCTCAGCCACTGGAGCGTCTAGATATAAAAAACAAAGTTAGAATGCGTTTGCATTCACAGTTTATTTGACTTCTCTGTTGGACATAACAAGTGGTGGCTTTTTTTTCCGATGATGTCGGTGAGTTTTAGACGTAGTTTGGTTAAAATTGTGCGTAATTGTTTGAGCTGTAAGTTATGAAACGAGTCTCTCCAGTTACAGGGCAGTTGCCATGGTAGGTCTGGTCAAGTTCAAGGGGTTTGCAGTTATTTTCGTTTATCTTAAAAAATTCTACATGAAATATTACAGAGCTGTTAAATATTATCGCTAAAAGTTGTTAATTCACTCACAGTCTAACCTTATAGTTACATTGTTTACCCAAAACATGAAATTGAGTCATGTATAAACCCAGAGAGTATAAGAGTGAGTATAAGACGCTTTAAAGTGAAGCTGAAACTGTCCTAATCCAGATTTCAGTTATGAGAATTTGTCATTTTACTATGTGAAACTCAAAAACAGGTTTTTAAGTTCTGAACTGTTGATCGGACAATACAAGCAATTTGATGACATAAACATGAAAATAAATAAATCATTTCACTGATCAACATTCTGTGTCTTCCTTCTTACCATAGGAACAAGGAGTTGCAGTCCCTCGGGCTCTGGCCTCAGGTCCAAGTGCCTTTATTCCTGCAAAACAGGTGTGTATGACTTATTCAAGTACATTTGTTCATACAGTATTTATTATAGGTTTTGCAGTATGAAATGCAAGAACTGTCATTGATGTCCAAATTAACACATGTATTAGTATGCTTATTTCTGAATTTAAAATTTGGTTCCACACTGGATCAGATTTCTTATCTTTTGTTGGGGAAATCATTCACATCCTCTTTTATTCATGTACCACATATTTGATTAGATATAATACTAAAGAGTTGAAGAAGTAGTCTGCAATACTGTAATGAGTCTTGCTTCATGTCATCAAGAGCAGCAACACCAGAGATGTGTTGCCAAATCTGATGACTGAAAATGCTGATTTCATATGTGACTCACTCCAGGCGTTCCACAGGCAAAAGTGGGAGTGTTGTATCAGCCCAGAACATTTTCGGACTCATAAGCCTGCTTGTTTCTGTCCATAAAAGAAACATTTTTGCGTGAATCCTTGCCAATGTGTCCTCAGACATGGTCAAAATATAATTTGGGGTTAGTTGGTAGGGAATGAGTTGTCTTCCTTTTCCTCTTTTAGATATTGAAAGAAGAGTCAGACCAGGACATCCTGATCGAATCCTTTCTTTCTCTGGGCCGTGTGGACCACATCGCCATGGTGATGGCCCTGCACCCTGCCTACCTCAGCTGCTTCTTGAGGACCCAGCATGCTTTGTTGGAACTTGATGGCCCCTTGCCCCGACACTGGAGACATTACATTGCTGTTATGGTAAGAAAATCACAACATATGATTGTTAACTAGTGACACCTTTCAGAACTTTCTGATCCATCTTCTGGACCTGATGTACATTCCTGAAAATAAAGACCACAACTATATCTTGAACACAATAAATAACTCACAAAGAAAATTTCAGCAAGAGATTTTTTTTGCAATCAGCTGAATATTAAGCTGAGTTAATGTTTTGTGTGACATCAGTTGGAGTTGTTTGCTACATTAGATTTGTTGTATATGATTTGCATTGCATAGATAGAGCTGTACATACACAATGAACCATTAGGAGACAAGGTGATTGCAAATGAATCAAATAAATATTTGTTAACATTGTTCTTGGCTACAAACAGGAATGTTGTGGGGTTAGATTGTCCAACATGTCAATGCAGTGTTGGCAGTGATGCTGTAAACAAGTCCTTTCCAATCAAATTTATAAGACTACGCAAGTAATTCTTTGGAGTAGTGACTGGCATCTGCATTTATTCTTTTTGTATCAAATGGGGCTGATATAATAACAGCTATAAACACTCTAAAGCTTGTAATTGGTTTGTGAAAGGCCACAGGTACAGTGAGTCAAAATACTGCAGGGCTAATAGCTGAAACATTCTAAATAATGGCAAACTCTGCAGCTATCTTCTGTTTTTGTGACAGTCAACAATGGCAAAGTGTTTTTATTCTTTGTTTCTTACACACATTTAATAATTTTGGTTTTATGGTAGTGCTGTTATTCTTGCCTCCACTGGTAGTTGGACAAAACCATAATATTGCAGCTGTACAGTTATTGCTGTAATCTTGTTTTCCCTGCAGCCCATTGCTTTTACAGTTCCACTCAGTTCGGCTTTAGTGACCAATAAAAAAAAAAAAGAATACATTCAGACAGGGTCACAGGCTGAAGTGGTATCACTACACCTTTGCTTTTCTACAATCCCAACAGAACCTTTCACTGTCCCATACCTGGACGCACACAACTGCAGCTAAAAAAAATTATGAGTTTAAGTTTGATGTAGGTGTGCCAGTTACAGTAGCAAGCACTGACAGTAATGACTATTGTCAGCACTTGATCCTTAAAAAACCTTAAAGGGCCAGTGCGTAGGATTTATTGCCATCTAGCAGTATTTTCAGATTGCAACGAACTGAATACTACTCCCCTCATTCACCCCTTTCCAAGTGTGTAGGAGAACCTACGGTGGTCTGCAGGTAACATAAAAACACGAAAAGCCCTCTCTGGAGCCACTGTTTGGTTTGTGTGTTCTGGGCTACTGTTGAAACAAGGCTGGCTCCAGGTAAGAGGGGATGCTTCCTATGTGGATATGAAGAGCTCATTAGTTTCTATTAGTATGTATTCTAATGAAAACACAATTATCAATATTATTAGATTTGAGATGTGGCTTACTCCTACATATCAAAGGATTTAAAAGTTGTACTCTAGAGGCCTAGAAAATGTATTCTTAAATTTCAAGTTTGTCTCCTGACTTAAGTTTCCTCTGAATAATATTGACCTTTTTCTTCAGAAAATTGTCTGGTATGTGGAAAAAAAGTCTGCAGAGATCCAAATCAATGTTTGTGGGTAGATTAAAGACCACTATGGTTGTTAAAGTTGACTAACAAAAACAAGCCTTTTGAAAACGAGAGAATGATAAATACTGCCTATGAAAAAAATGACCATGATAGAAAAGTCAGGAAACCCAAAAATGTGGAAAACGAAGAAAGATGACAGATGCAAAATGAACTTGGCAGGTCAATTTCTTCTTGAGAGTTATCCTGCTACTGGATCACAGTGAGCCACTAACAGGTCTGCCCAAGACTGTGGTCCTCCCATAAACATTTAATAACTCTCATTGCTTGTATATACATCACATTAGCTGTCCTTTCACTTGAGAAATGCCAGTCATTAGACACATAATCATCTACTGCTGGAAATGTTCTGGTGTGTTGCTTGATATTTATGAGCACAGACAGTTCATCTGAATTATGTACTTCTTATACACAGATCAGCAATCAAGCTTAGTTTTTAATGGATGGGGGTACCATGTTTATTCCTTCATGTATTAACTTGGTCTCCTGATGCTTAACAGGCTGCAGCTAGACACCACTGCCCATACCTGGTGCAGCAGCACAGTGCAGGCTTCCTGCAGGCTGGAGGAGAGGAGAGCTGGCTGAGCGGCCTAGAGCACGCTCCCACCAAACTCCGCAGCCTGCAAACACTCAACAAACTGCTGGCACACAGACCCTGGCTTATTACACTGCAGCACATCCAGGTCAGACACAACACCCATTCGCTCACTCACTCCCTGTCTCTCACTCACCAGTTCTCATACTCGCATCATATACTGTAATAGTGATGTGGTTTAATACATTAGAATTTTCACTAAGGCTGTATCTAAAATGACTCTCTCACTGACTCACCCACTTCGCTCTACATAATAGACACTCAGTAGTTTATTCTACAGTGAGTAATAAATTGCTAATATCATCATTTTGTGTCATCAGTGACAGGTGTAGTTCCACATCTATAAAGTGCAATCTATTGTGGGATTGTCATCAGAAAACCTTATTCATTCTGTTATGAGACCACCATATAGAGCACAAGTTTGGACATTAAAAATGGCAGACACTGAATATGTAGCTATAAAAAAAAGAAAAAAAAACCTCACAGATTTCATGGCACTGACTCCAAAAGTTGTTGATATTTCATCATCTACCCCTCTGTTCTGCAGGAGCTGGTGTGTCCTGGCGCAGAGCCCCGCTGGTCACTGGCTGAACTTATACATGCCGTGGTCCTGATGGCACACGCTCATTCGCTCTGCTCTTTCGTCTGGGGCTGCGGCTTAAACCCCGAACCTGACCACATCGGAGGTTACACCTTTCAGCCTCCTTCACCCAGTCACCTTCCTCGTAGCCCCCACAGCCCAGCTCATGAGGACGGCAGGCAAGAGGTGAGCCAAGCAGTCATTTTTCACCACACATCTGACAAGTCTAAAATGTCAACAGGACAAGGACGAAGAGGTGTTTGGTTCATTACAGTATTGTTTCTACCAGTTATGCTGCTTTAGTAACAGTAGAGGACAGGGCACATTGATGATTTACTTACTCTTAAAAAAACAAAAAACATAGCATGAAGCAAGTTCCTCAAGCCCTTCTCTCTTTTCATCTTCTCCAGTTGGTTGATGGAGCGATGGAGGTGGAGGTGTTGATGAAGAGGATGGTCGAGCTGCAGCAGCAGGAGGAGGAGTGCACACAGGAGGAGATGGTCACTCGCTTTGAGAGGGAGAGGAGTGAAAGCATACCAACAGGTTACAAACATGCCGGCTCATCACGCTGTCATTCTCCTAGGTGACGTCTGTTTACTCACTTATTCCTATTTGTTGTGTTTGTTTAGCGGTGGTGCGGGGAGCTCCACCTGACCTGGTGCTGCACCTGGTGGAGGAACCGGAGTTCAGATATGAGGACTTTGCACCCAGAGGAGAGCAGGCACCACCCACTATGAGAGCACAGGTAATATGAAGCATTTTTTTGGTGTTAAATTTTGCACTTTTGCTGATAGACTACGACAAAGTCACAGTTGATGTATTCATTATTTGTACAATGTGCTGAAATGGTTAGCTGAGTGACAGAACTTAAATCAGCAGTTTTGATAATAAGCTGTCATTTTTGTTTGATAAATGGCTTAAATGATCAAACATTCACTGATTTCAGATTTCTGCTTCTCAAATGTGATGAGCCTATTAATTGCGCTTGCTTAGTTTCATAGGCCTGTGTTGTTGATGTTGGTGACTTCTGTGTACAGGACTATTCATGGGAGGACCACGGCTTCTCTCTGGTCAACAGACTACTGCCAGACATGGGCCAGCTCCTGGATGAGAAATTCCAGGTATTATTCAATTTAATGTAATAGAATTACACAAATAACACCATAAGTTTATAATAACTATACAAAACAGATGTGTGGATGACATGACATGTCGGCTCCAGAGAGTTGAAGTGAGTGATAAACAAAGTGAACAAACTTTGACTAAGAACCGGAAGAAATAGCATTGGTCTACATGTTTGTTACATAAACGGCTTAGTGACAGGTGACTAAATGTTTACACCCGCTGAGTATTTAATAAGAGACATCATGTTGCTACTGGGTGGGGCCCCCTTTGTTCTCAAAATAGCCTCAGTTGTTCATAAAATGATTGCATCACATTATTTCTGCAGATTTGTCAGCTGCACATTCATGATTGTAATCTCTTGTTCAACCAATGATGCTCCAGTGGCTTCAGATCTGGTGACTGGGAGGGCATTGGCGTACAACTCTTTCTCATGTTCATGAAACCAGTTTGAGACAACGTTTGCTTTGTGACATGATGCATTATCATGCTTGAAGTATTCATTAGAAGATGGTAAGCCGTGGCCACAAAGAGATGCACATGGTCAGCAGCAATACTCGGATAGGCTGCAGCATTCAAACCATGATTGATTGGTATTAAGGGGCCCAAAGTGTGCCAGGAAAGCATTCCCCACATCATTACACCACCAGCAGCAGCAGCCTGGGCTGTTGACACAAGACGGGTTGTGCCCATAGATTCAGGCTGTTGACGCCAAATTCTGACCCTACCATCTGTGTGGCTCAGCAGAAATCCAGATTCATCAGACCAGGATACTTTTTTCCAGTCAAGTGTCTGTTTTGGTGAACCTGTGCCAACTGCAGCCTCAGATTTCTGTTCTTGGCTGAGTAGAATCCAATGTGGTCTTGTGCTGTTATAGCCTCAAGGTTCGACGTGTTGTGCATTCTGAAATGCTTTTCTGCTCATTGTAGTTATAAAGAGTGGTGATCTGAGTTACGGTAGCCTTTCTCTTTGCTCCAACCAGTCTGACCGTTCTTCTCTAACCTCTGCTGTGTGTGAAAATCTCAGGAGATCAGCAGTTTCAGAAATACTCAAGCCAGCCTGCCTGGCACCAACAGTCATTAGATGTCAATGAGATATCACATTTTTTCCCCCATTCTGATGTTTGATGTGAACATTAACTGAAGCTGCTGACCTGTGTCTGCATGATTTTATACATTGCACAGCTGCCACATGACTGGCTGATTGGGTAATTGCACGAATGAGCAGGTGTACAGGTGTTCCTAATAAAGTGCTTGTCAGTAAAACAGTAGTTCCCAATCTGGGAGTTGCAGGATGAGTACATCTACAGAAAGCTGTTTTCTTTTTCTTTCTTCTTTGCTGTACCTCATCAGGCCTCTAAAAGCTATTCAAATGAAATAGCCACTCTGCACACACATCTTGGACATGCAACCTTTTAAGGTGGGATCTCAAGTAGACATTCCTTCATGTTAACAGGCCACAAGCAAAGAAAAAGTCAAAAAGGTTGTGATGAACTTTCATAGAAGATGCATTGAATGACAGATGAAAACAGTTTGTGTCCGTCTTTGCAACCAGATGATGAAATTGCTCATTTGCATCTTGGTTTTTGATCACAGAATTTAAATTGATTTACTATTAGAGAACAGATGGATTGACTATATTAACATGTGATTAAATTGTCATATTACAGGTGGTGAGTAACTTGACATATCACAGGATGGCCATGCATGAGGGTGTGGACACTCACACTCTGAGAAAAGCTCTGTGGAACTACATCCACTGCCTCTATGGGATACGGTCAGTGTAACACACTGTAAACCATCATGTGTGCAATGAAAACTTTAAACGTGTTTTTGTTTGTCTGTGTCACTAACTTAAGTTACTCAACATACGCAGATATGATGATTACGACTACGGAAGTGTGAACGTGTTGCTGGAACGCACACTGAAGGTGTTTGTTAAAACCATGGCCTGTCACCCTGAGCAGACCACTGCACGCATTTACCATGCCTTCTGGAGGCACTTCAGACACTCTGAAAAGGTATGAATGAGTTCAAATACGCACCTGACCCGGCCTCTTCAGTCACAATGAATGAATCATTTGACATTTTAACATGTCGTCTCTCTTTGGTACCTCTTCAACAGAGAATGAATCATTTGACATTTCAGCGTTTACTCTTCTCCCTTTCTTTTTAAATGTCATTAGAGGAGGAAGCGTTACAGGACTTTGAAAGTGTGTCACCTAATAACCTGAAGGTAATGACATGTTTTTTTTTTTCTCTCAGGTTCATGCAAACCTTATAGTGATGGAAGCCCGGCTACAGGCAGCCCTTCTTTACACCTTACGAGCCATCACACATTACATGAGATGACACAGTCTCTTGCGCATTTCTGCAGATGCTGAGCCAGCTGTGACATGCCACAGCCCAATGCATTACACATCAACAGAATATCTTGCACAAACACTACATTAAATGCTTGTATATGCATATCTTATTTTTCAGTGTTATTATTTTGATGTTGCTTTATGACTGGAATATCTGATATTTAAAATGTTTTACTTATTATGCAATGAAATGTCAGATTTGTTTCCTGCTTGAGCTCAGGTGGCGCACATTTCTGTCACACATAGACATGTCTACATGCTGCATGCCAGGTGTGCAGGCGGGATTAGATCTGGTATAGCTAAATCATCATCATGATTCAGGTGTTTCCTTTGCAGAATATTGATTGTTTGTATTAGACACGCCTGTTCCAACCAATATCTGTTAACCACTTTACAGCACACCATAACTACTCATGCCTCAGTCCTCTCTTTCTGCAGCACACAGAGGCTGAGATAAAACAAGACAAAATAACTTGTATTTTTATATACAATAAAAAGTTACTTTGTTATCAAAATAAAACAAAGTGTTGTCAATTTGTCCGAAACTGTTCTACACTTCAAAGTTGGGAAAATGTAGGGTCCACGATATTCTTGGACCAAACAATGTGAGAAATGACTCGAGACAAGCCTAAATTACCAGATATTTCTCCGCAGTTACACTGACGCACCACAAGATGGAGACAAAGGCTTTAAATAATCTTATCAGTCACTGTAGTTTATCAAGTCAGTTCAGTATTAAAGATGAATTGAAAGTGACAGTACATCTGCCCTGTTTTCTTGACTCGCAGCTGAAAGTGCATGATTTGGTCTCGTACATTGGTAGTCGCCTACAAGGTAATCCGTTTTCAAAATAATATCAGCATGGGATAAAAAAAAAAAATGGCGTCTCAGTAAAGCGCACAAAAATTAAAAGTCTCATCCTTTAAGCTTGTTTCTGTAGACTTCAACTTCTTTGTACGCGGATATCGCGCCTCATTCAGTCTTCCTGTAGTTCACACCAGGGAATGAATGTGTCGCATCTACCCTGTATTTGCACTTGAGCCGAGGCTCACTCAGACTGCATCAGCAGCGGTTACCGCAAGTTTATCAGTGCGTACGCTTTAAGCTGCTCATGCAGTACTTCCACATTATCTACAAGTTAGTGCTATTCTCGTGCACTCAGCTTTTATGTCAGAACCGTGACAAGCAAATTTCTTGTTGGGAACTCCGGTGTGATGAAAGGCTAAGTTAGGCGTTTACTGTGAGATGTGTAAAGTTCTTCTATTTGACAGGCTCGTACTTGGAAGATACATTGTACTTCATACTTTGAGTAAAAGTGGGTTGTCCCCATTTCTAAAAAAAAAACAAAAGATAAGTTTTAATAATGTAATTTCTGTTGAATGTAATAGGTAATTTTTCCGCTGTCCACTGTACGCGCGTGTTCGTCTGGGGTGGACCTCATCGCGCACGTGAAGTCCGTTCCCCAAGCCTTCCGGACGAGGCACGCGCTCACCGTTTATTTCACTTACGCAGCGCAGCAGTAGCGCGCAGCTTTTCTCCCTGAGTCCCGCGAGCCTCCAGACACCGCTGACTCTCACCTCAGTCCCTGTGCGGCTCACTCTAGGATAAACGACGAGTTCTGTGTTGGGTATGTCCACTGTGTTTGTTATATACTGTTCTGTACTATTAAATGTTAATTATGGCATTAACTACATGGTTTGTTATTTTCGAAGAGGATATGATTTACCAACAGCTGTGAGAATCTCACATGAAATATGAAGAGGTACTTCTCCATTAAATGTATTTGTCCATTTTAACTTTGTCATTGCTCTGTAGCTATTGGCGGAGGGAGTTGTCTATAGTTCATATCTGACTCAGACTGGGAGCAAGTTACTTTGTAATTAGTTAACTTAGTAGGTAAAAGAACACTGAAAGCACCGAATAAACCAAGGTGGGTATTTTCAGCAGCTCAACGCCACTTCAGTCCCCTTTGTCTATTTTCAAAATGAAATAGTCAGAATTCTGTTGTTGTGTTTAGTGTTGTGGAAATTGGGTAACTCTGGAGTGCTCACTGTTAAATAAAAGGAAGTTTGGGTCATTGCCTGAGAGAAGATTATGAAGTGCAGCCACCAGTACTTTCACCCTTCTTTACAGATACCGGAGAGGATTATATTTGGAAATCAAACTGCAAATATTCCTGTATTGAAAGAGTGGAATTTACCAGAGACTTTAGACACAAGTTTTTTCTTGTGTGATCTCTTCCTATGAAGGACCTAGTAGTTATAGACAAGTCTTATCAGTTTTAGTAGAATATTTAGTGTTAAATCAAAAAAGTTCAAAATGTCAACTAACTCTGGATTTGTGGCAAACGCTGTCTGCATCATCTGGGATCAACTGGAGATTTCTGTATGTTTTTTTTAAGGTAAACAAGATAAATTCTCATAATGGTCTTTGAGGGTTAACACCTTCTGTCAGTCAGATTACATACATTTTTTTTTCACAAGCAGCATATTTCTTTAGTAAAGGACTGTGATTTATTTGGAAAGATGCCTACAGGAAACCACCTTGAGGAAAAGGCGGGGTCACATGTTTCCTTAACATGTCCATCTATCTAAGGTGTTTCTGTGGCCTTAACATGGTCTGATTGGCGCAGGTGGTTATTCCCTGATAATGATAGGCTAGGTGGGGGTTGTATAATCACACCTCCTTCTCCAAACCTTTGTTTCACAACACTGAAAATGTCTTGTGGGTCTGTGTGAAGGAGTTGTCGTGGAATTTTGAGGGTCGGATGGGGAAAAGCACGGTTAGACTGTCCAAGGACGTACTTCATCACTTCCTGTTTCTTTACGAGGTCAGTTCCTGTCTTTAGCCTCGGGGTTAGGCAGGAAGGAAGGGGGCGTGAATATATTTCTTAGTTGGGGGGT
>NW_019525029.1:863173-916503 GCF_002814215.2 Seriola lalandi dorsalis | reverse complement strand
GTTGGGGGGGGGGTGGGTGGGTAGGGGTGTGATTGAAATAGACGTTACATTCTTCACAAAGCTCTCCCGGTACTGCCTGATGTTAGCACCCTTGCACACCGATGGGGGGTGGGGGGGTCAGCTGAATGTATTTTGTTGACGAGGAAGTCTTCAGACAAGACATGGTCTCTTCTTCATTTTGACCCCATAGAAATAGGCCCTGAGCCCCTAATGCTTCAGAAACAAGATCCGACTGTTTTTTCTCAGAAACTAACTTGTTGTAAATGTTCATGTATGCTTTCCAACAAGCCACCTCTGTCCTCTCTATCAAAAGGAAGTGATGACTTCATGTGGAAACAGGATGTCCCAATGACCGAGACACCTTGCTTTTCCATTGGCCCCCCCCTCCACCAGTGTTGTCTCCCTTTCCTTTCTGTTAGAGTGTATGTAACATAACTGTATGAGTATTTGTTATGCGTGTTAGGGTTCGGTGACAGCCTGCTTCCCATTGTCCTATCATTCCTGCCCCACTCACACTCTGCATCCTGTTGGGCTTCCTGCTAACAAGGGAGAGAGTCAGAGAGAAAGGGAGGTAAGAAAAGAGATGGAGAAACACGAAAAGAGGAGGAGGAGGATTGAAAGTCTGAGCTGAGCACAGAAGTGGTGTAAAAGTACCAGAACACTACAGATCTGACAGCTGTGTGTGTTGCCCTGTGTTCCCATGGTGAGCTCCCCGCTGGGAGCAGCTTATCTGCAGTCCACCGTGCAGGAAAGGGTGTGTCATTTGGATTTGGATGTTTGCGAGTGTGAGGATGGAGGGTGATGCTATTGTGATTTCATAAGAGTGCACTGAATAGATGCTAGTTCCTTATAAGTCTGAATTTGTTTACTTGCCCATATTGTTCAGAGTGTGCAAATATACACAAAATTACTTTTCTACAGTTGTGGAAAGTAACTAAGTATATTTACTCAAGTGCTGTACTTGGTGCTTAAGTTGAATGCAGGACTTTAAATGGAGAATGAATTACGAAATTGTCATGTTCTTATCACAAACCATGACCACACTTCTCCTCACCAGAGGAAACAGCCTCTGTTTCACAGAATATTATGATAATTCTGTCTATGTATTTGCCAGCATCTAGAAAAAGAGGCCAATCAGTGAAGTGAGGTTTAGGTTTGAAACAGATAAACAAAGGAAACGCAATTTTGTCTGTGGTAGTAAGACACAGTATTTGTTTGTGGTGTAAACTGTTAGGAAACAGAGGCAATCTTTAATGACAGTTGTATCATTGAGAAATACTGTGCCGACTTGTTGTAACACCATATACAGGTGTTGCAACTGGTGTATTATATACAGGGTGAAAGGTGTGTCTGACTGAAGAGCCTATTTAATGTCTATCCTAAATACTTAACGATTTTACACCTATTCCGACTAAGAGGAATCTCTTCCTAAATTTCCAAAATCAAGCATTGTGTCCGCATTGCTAGTGTATTGCTAGTGAATCTTGAAACTTGGTTTCAAGATTCACAGAGGAACTCGGGCTGTTCTTAAAATTCTCTTGTATGACCAGTTAAACATTACCTACTCATGCAAACTGTTTTTATACACAACTTAAAAGCACCAATAAGTATGCAGTTCGATTGTGCAACCCCCACACCTATCATCTCTACCACACACCCACACACTCACATACACTCACACTTTGCTATAGTAGCTGAATGAAAACTAAACCACATTTTTTTGATATACCAGTACATAGGTACACAGCTGCATGTCTTAGATCTGTGTGTGTACTTGCTTGGTAATGCCTTTGTCTATTGAACCGTGTGTTGTTTTATATGTAACTTCAGGGATGAATAGAGTTTCATGATGAGTTTCTTTTATGTACAAACACCTTGGGTCAGCTTATTAGGTGCTATTTATTAATTATCATAGCTTCTGTGCGCAGAGAGGAAGACAGATGAGACCAAGTAAACAGGAACCCAACAGAGAAATGACTGTATGGCTGTTCCTTGAACATCCCCCAGTGTGTGTGTGTGTGTGTGTGTGTGTGTGTGTGTGTGTGTGTGTGTGTGTGTGTGTGTGTTTGTGAGAGAGAATACATATCCCTGATTGTGTGCCAATCCTGTCTGTGGTCGTCTGCCAATCTTAGAAAAGCTATCAAAGAAGAGATGAGCGAAAGGGCAGCGGCAACATAAAGATGAAAGGGAAGAGGCCTCTTTTACGTCCTCTGTCACTTCTCCTTTCTGTGGTTTATCAGAAAGAGAAAGACGTTACCAATTGAAAGGTGAATAGAGGGAATATGAAAGGTTGTTGTTGGAGAGGTGTGGGCCAAGAGGAGTAGAAAAAACAGCAATAGAGAGGAAGGTGTGTGTATGCGTGTAGTTTGTGGCGCTGCAGCTGCTTGGGGTGTGTGGATGGACTCTGTCCTCAGTTTCCAGGAAAAGGGGGGAGCCATCAGAGGGGTGGACAGGAAACTCTAAAAGGGCTAACTTCCTGTAGCTCTCCTGATGGCTGACCTGATAGTGAATGAGTGTATGCTTGTGTGCATATTTGTGCACACGTAAGATTTTTGCATATTTTACTCTGTGTGAGCAACAGACTCTTTCAGGCTCGTAATAGCTTTTGTTGCTTTACAGATTGAAAGGAATTTCAGGGAATGTGTTGTGCAGATTGGACAAACCTGGCACTGTTCCTTGGGGGCTTTGGTGCTTTTCATAATGAACATGAATTACTTTTGTTTTTTTGTCGCTTGCTGCCATAACCTGTATTGTTCTTCCTGTGTGTTACTTCCCTCACATTCCTCAGTAGGTGGGGAGGCTGCAGTCTGGAGTTTAGTCAGCTTCAAAAGTTGTTGAAGTTTGAATCCCAGGGCCACTCTACACTTAGTTGCCAGTTTATTAGGTACACCTCGCTAAATGCAGTCTCACACGACAGACAAATTCAGAGTAGATGATCAGAAGCTGCCCCAAAATGTAATGGGTTTTTCCCTCTCCCATGTCCCATCCCTCCAGCAAGTTCGGTGCCAATCGGTTCAGTATTTTTTGTGTAATCCTGCCGACTAATAAACAGACACTGTCAAAATATAATCTTGCCTGGAATTTAAAATGGAAGTAGCATTTTGGCTTTTTTTCGGAAAATAGTTGCAGATTATTTTTCTGTTGATTGACTAATTAATGAATTTATACAGATCACCTGTGCTCTGGTTAAATCAACACCTTTCAAAAACTGCACATTGTAACTTTGATGAGGGTAGGATTTACTTCAGGACTGTTGTAACAGACTGCATCATTTTAATTTAATTGAATTAATGAGCTGGATTATGATACCTTTGTTAAGAGCCAAGATAGCTGTTTCCCCCTTGTTTCAAATCCTTGCGCTAAGCTAAGATAAACCAAGTGAGCAAGGCACGTAGCAGTGGGCATTCAGATTTTCCTGAAGCAATGTTAAAAAAAACCACACTCAAATTGATGAGGAAAGCTCATGTTGATGACGCAGTCATCCCTGCACCCGAAACAAGTGTTTTAGTGTCTTCCCTGTTTGTTATCTCCTCTTGATGTTGGCACCAGTTTTTGCTTTGTCAACACACAACCTATTGAAACAATGTGGTTCTCTCAAAACTGGAAGTCAGGATTGCATACATGTGTGCACATCAACACAATGATCTTTGTGAAACACATTTCACATCATCAGTGTCTGTCACTTTGTTTCAGTAACCCCTGTCCAGTTTTGGTATTTACAGGCCTACTTCACCACAAACCTAAACAGCTACACACACACACAGACACACACACACACAGACACACAAACACAGACACGCACACATGCACACACGCACGCACACACAGCTGTTGACCACAGAGAATGACTGAGTACCCCTCTTCAAACTCCACTGCAAAAAGGGAAGTGGCTAACCTCACATCTCTCTCTGCCTTTCCTTATATCGAGCTGTCTCTGACTCTCCCTTCACATGTCTCTTTATTCACGCTTTACCGCTCTTGAGCCTTTTTCTCACACCACCTTTTCCTTCTCTGGTTCTCTGCCACTCATCCTTCCTTTGCCCTGCTCTCTCGTGCCACCCCTTGTCACTCACCTCCTTCCTCTCTTTCCCTCTTTTTTTTTCCAGTGGCGATGGTGATTGACAGATGATCTGACAGAGGAAGACATCAGGTGAGAAAAAAGTTAAAAGTTAGTTACCTCCAACTGCTTTTCGTCCTCCTCCCCCTGCCAGAAGGAAGTTAAGTTTTTATTTAAAGTTTGTCACTTCTCTCTTCACAGTTCTGTTTAGGTGTTGACCCTTGTAAACTGTTAATGTGTGTTGCTTTCACTTTCTACCAGCTTGTATTTTAAGTCTTGAGTTTCACTCACAAAGATCAGAATAAGAGGAAATATTTTACTTACAGTAATGAGAGAATTGACTTATGTGTTATGTTGAATCTTGTGATAATCCATTACAGTCTTGTTTTTGTCTTAATTTTGTTGATAAGCAGTGATACTGTAATTAATCAACTAGTGACTAATGTAATTTAAAGGGCACATGAAGTTCAATTTATTTGTTACAAGGAGTCCTATTCATCCTGTGTACAATATCTCCATTGGTTTGGACTTGAGACCTAAACATTTTAACAGATAGCTTTGATTACAAGATGTGCAGTTTGAAAGACATGGATGTTTATGAGGCAGGGAGGGTCATATGAAAGATGTTATCAAGTTGCATTATGGGAAATGTAGGATCTGTTGTTTCTGGGGCATGACACAAATTAGGAGCTAAAAATTAGGCTGTCTTGGAGGTGAAATTCTAATGTGACCCTAGTCTGGATTGACCCTTTAAACAGACTCTAATTTTGGATTTGTATATTGCTTCTTCTTATCATTCTAAGAAAACCTTTGGTTGACTCTGTAAATAAGCACATTATTGTTATGGATTATTACATTCACACATACCAGGGTTAAAACATGCTTTTATGAGCTGCACACAGATTGAATCACAATTTTATAGCATCAAGCGACAATAAAGACAGGAAGAATCTAGAAAAAGTCGCATCTGTTACTTCAACTCTGCTCCTTTCATAGACGCCGTCTCCGTGCTGGTTATTATGGGGTGTGCCTGTTGCAAGCAGAAGAAGTCCGCCAAAGCAGCAGCAGCAGCAGCAACAACAGCAGCAGTAGACGTTACAGATCTGTCTCCTAGCAACGCTGATGGAGGGTTGTCCACGGCCTTGACTCAGGGCCGTTACTGTCCCGACCCCACTCAGTCCATCCCAGACTTCAACAAGGGCTTCTCATGTGGCACCATCTTCCCCAGCAACACACACCAACGGCCTGGAGGCGTAATAAGTACGACTGTGTGTGTGTGTCTGTATCAATGTGTGTGTGTGTATGTGAGACCATCACAGTATCAACTCACAATATTACTTAGATACAAGGGTGAAAATCAATATACCTATGAACAAGGAAAGTTTAATAACAAATCAAATTCAACCCCAATCAGGAAATTATGTTAATTATGTTAACCGAATAAACCTGCATTGCTTCAACATATTTGAAACGATTTAACTGCAGTTTCCTCCTTTAGCCTCATGAATGGGAAAATCATCTTATTCCACACTGTCTGACAGTATCACACATATCCTGTGTTATCCTATCGAAGATGTATGGTGTTCACATATTCAAACCCGAGACTATTATATTTTTAATGGCAATTTTATGAAGTGGAAATATACACGTAGATGTCTTGTGAATCATTTTATATGCATTCTGTTCAACATTCAGCCGGACATATGTGTATCTTTGGAAACGTTGGGGTCTCCACTAGAACTTAAAATAACGTTCTGTGGGTTTTAACAATGTTTGACTGAACAGCATGAGTTTGTAATAACTGATCCACCATCAGGCTGCTGCTTCTTAAAGGGTTAAAGCAGTAAAAATGACCCCAGAAGATTATCGAAGTTAAGTGGCTTGAACTCGAGTGTATAACTGGAAACGTGTTGTGTATGTGTTTCTGTGTTTCTGTGTGTGAACATGTATGCAGGTGGTGGAGTCACCCTCTTCATAGCTCTGTATGACTATGACGCGCGCACTGAAGATGACCTCACGTTCCAGAAAGGAGAGAAATTTCAGATCATTAACAATACGTGAGTAGAAAAGCACACAAAACTAACTGTATTTTAATCATAATTAAATTATATATTAAGTGAAAAACAACCCTGATAGGATTGCAATAAAAAATTCTGACATTATGCATCGAGAGGTGAAAAATGAACGTTGACTATATGTGATCAATGTTAAATGTGTTAAATGAGATCAGCTATGACTCCCAAAAGGTAATTAATTTTGTTTGCATACATTAAATGCCACAAGCTGCTATTAAATGCCATCCATTAACACTGTGAACTGTCAGAGGTTTCAACTGCTGCTAATGATGTTGACAAGCTTATAGTCTTGAAAAATGTTCTTGTCACACACTAGAAATCTAAAATAACTTTGAATGATGATGGTTAAAATTGGCTTTGCTGCCAGGGTCCTTCCCTAATGTCTTCCAGCAAAGTTCACACATATGCCCATTATCTTCTTTCTCATCTAGACACCTTTTAGTCTGCTCTTTAATTTTATGTAGATAAAGCTTGATGAAAAATCTGCTTTGTTGTTTGCTTAAGAGATTACATCATTACCTTTGGAAGTAAGAGACTGAAAAGCACTGTTTTTACATATTTTGCACTTAAGGAGGAATAAATAAGAAATTTTATAGTCTCATATTTTCATTTTATTTCACTGTTGTTAAAAGTATCATAAATATAAACTATAAACTCATGTATTGCATCTCTACAAGCAAACTGCTGTTTTGTGTGGGAATTTGGCAGAGAGGGCGACTGGTGGGAGGCTCGATCTTTGGACACTGGCAACTCAGGTTACATCCCTTCCAACTACGTAGCGCCTGTTGACTCCATACAGGCTGAGGAGTGAGTACACACACAGACACACACACACACACACACACACACACACACACAGAGTCGTGACAGCTATATATGCTGCACTATAAGCACTGATAGTTTATGTTGAAAGATATTCTCAGTGATTGACATAAAATCTGAGGGCAAAGGTGGTAAGATGCTATGCTATTGCTATGGTGACCTATGTGTTGTTGTCATGGTGACAGGTGGTATTTTGGGAAGATGGGGAGGAAGGATGCGGAGAGACAGCTGCTGGGCCATGGCAACCAGAGGGGAACTTTTCTCATACGAGAGAGCGAGACCACCAAGGGTAAGGAGACCACACATGCACTCACAAACACACACATACTCTCTTTTGTTAGAGACTTACCGCTCTAAATATATCAAAGCTTTCATTTTTTCTTTCTTCGTATCTCTCACTCACTACCTCGCACTGTCCCTCTTTGTCCTCACCTTCCCTCCATTGTTCCCCTCCCATCTCTTTCCAGGTGCTTACTCTCTGTCTATCCGTGACTGGGACGACAACAAGGGAGACCACGTTAAGCATTACAAGATCCGCAAACTGGACAACGGTGGCTACTACATCACCACGAGATCACAGTTTGACACTGTTCAGCAGCTGGTAGAGCACTACACAGGTGATACACATAAACACATTCACCAATTCATCCTCTTTTTATAATTAAAATCTGTGTTATTCTGTTTTCTACCTGATCCATAATGACACTATTACCGGTGGCGCAAAGTACATTGACTCAAGTTCTGTACATAAATAGAACATTGTTCTACTTTTTTTTACTTTTCTTAATTGCTTATTTCCATTTGTTGCTACTTTATTCTTCTACTTTACTACATTTATTTGAAGTTACTTTGTAGATGAAGATTCTACATAAAAAGTATATAATCAGCCTATAAAATATTCATAGTTGAAATAACCAACTAAATTATTATAATGCTGCTTGTATCTTAATGCATTAGAAATAATAATTTTATTGTTTATATAATAATATATATTATAATATTTATAGAGAGAGTTTTTTTACTTGTGATTAAGTTTGATACAGTACATTTTGCAGGTAATACATTTGTGCTTTAACTTAAGTAAGATCTGAATTCAGCTCTTTTACTTGCAACAGAGTATTTTTACATTGTGGTCTCACCACTTTAGTAAAGAATTTGTATACTTCTTCCGCCACTGACTGTTGATTCTGACTGTGCGTAAAAAAAGCAGGGTTCACACCCTTGACTTCCTCTGCTCTCTGTCAGTGTAAATCTGCCCCCTAGTGGCTTGTGCTCATATAACAAACACTCTGCAGTGTGTGCACTGTTCGTGATGCTATCCTCATGAGCAACCTGAGAGCTCTGGGCACATGATGTTTTTCTTACCAGCTGTATGGTCCCTGTGTTGTCTTCTTTTGTATCTGTACATGATGTTGCCGCTGCTCGGAATATGTGTTCATGTCTGTTTTGCTGAAATTTCCTTGTGTCTTTGTACTTTATTTTTTGGTTTACTTGTCAGTTGCATAAGTCGCATAAGCAACCTGTCTTGTTCTTTCTTTATCTCTGCATTTGCTCTGTTTTCTTTTCCTCTTGTTTCCCTTTTTCTTTGCCTGTCTGCTTGTCTCTTCTCTCTCTCTCTCAGAGAGAGCGGCGGGACTGTGCTGCCGTTTGATTGGCAGCTGTAAACGGGGCATGCCTAAGCTGGCCGACTTATCAGTGAAGACCAAGGATATGTGGGAGATTCCCCGTGAATCCCTCCAGCTGATTAAGAAACTGGGCAATGGCCAGTTTGGAGAAGTCTGGATGGGTAGGACTATGTTTCAGGGGTGGGAAGGTAACAGCAAGAGCACACCTGGATAAAGAAGTCTTAAAGCTTTAGCAGTTAGGCCTACACATTATACATTTAAGTCTTGGTTGTATTCAGTTGACACAAACATCAGTAAATATTTCAAGTGTGAAGACACAAACAGACATTCTTTAAAGCCCTGTTTATCTGTTTATGTTGTTCAAAGTGTCAGCTTATACCTGCAACAAATATGTGGATTGGACCAGATACACATGGTCCACAGTCTGGACCAGTTTTTGATTGAAACCTTTGTAGTGAAGCAAATCCTTGAAAAATCCCTTTATCTGATAACAATTATACAGAGGCAGCTGCTAATGAATTAAAAATTAGAGCGAAAAGTGTTTTATATCCAGGTATGCAGAGCTGTTCCTCTCCTCCCCTGTTGTTGCATGTGCATGTTTCATCATCTCACCTCACCTCTTTGTCACCCCCCCACCCATCTTTCTCCCATCTCTCTTCCATCTTTCTTTCCACCAATCACTTCACATTTTTTCCCCCATTCTCCATCACCCACTCTTCCCATACTCCCGCTCTTTCAATTCCTTTCCCTACATCTCCACCCTCCTTGGCTCCATTCTCCTCCACCATTAGGCTCTAATGATGGGCTGTGTCATTACCTGACCAAGCCCTGTCTCAACTCCACCCCGCTCACCATGGGCCTTGCGCGGGATGCCTGGGAGGTATCCAGGGAAACGCTGTCAATGCAAAAGAAGCTGGGACAGGGCTGCTTCGGTGACGTGTGGATGGGTGAGACTGACACCCTCTACGTGCTTAGAAGGAAAACTGTCTGTTCAGCATCGTCTGACATGTCTGTTATTGTCGTGTTGCAAAGTTTGTTGGTAGTACCGGCTGTGGCAGGCCATTTATGTCAGTCTATGCAAGCAAAGTTTGTTTTTCCCTATTAAATCGCATCTTAGCAGTTATTCCCACAGGATGTATTAACAATTACACGTACGACCAGTCTCTTGTTGAAGCTGTCATACAGTTTCCCTGACTAAATCCCAGTGTGTTGGGTTTCTGAGCCGTGCAGAGTTTCTTCTTGAAGCAGGTCAGGTGCTGCTGGTGTTGATGTAAGACCAGTAAACCTCCTTCTCTCCTAACTTCACCCTGTCTCATGTCATGCATGCTCTCCAACATAACAATCATTCGCATGCAGGAATTTGACCGTGTGTGTTCATTACAGCATGCATATTGTGTGTTTTTGACATCTGTGTGGGTGTTTGTGTCCCCATATATGTAACATGGCGGCATATATACAGTGAATGGCTGTATACACTGTACAGTTTATACATCCTTCCACTTGTCAGTATGCCAGAAAATTGGTGTATATGCTCATGCAGTATGTCTGTGTGTGTGTGTCCGTGTCCTGTGTGTGCATTAACACCCCCTTGTCTGTATGCCAGGCATGTGGAACGGCACCACCAAGGTAGCAGTGAAGACTCTGAAGCCAGGAACCATGTCCCCCGAGGCCTTCCTGGAGGAGGCTCAAATCATGAAGAGACTTCGCCATGACAAGCTGGTGCAGCTCTATGCCGTGGTTTCTGAGGAGCCTATCTACATTATCACTGAGTTCATGAGCCAAGGTATCAGGCTGAGCAAACTGTCATGCCTGTGACGTGCTATAGATACAGTATGAATCCCTGGTGTTAGGTGGAAACCTCGCTGTTGATAAGAGTATTGACAAAGTTCATACTAACACTGAGGTTAATTTATTACAATAATGCATCTACAGAATAATAAATATTCATATGTTTATTTTATTAATTATATATATATATATATATATGTATATATATATATACACATGCTTTTGGATTCTATTAAAATCATGGGACACATGGTAGATTTGTTTCATTTAAGTCAGTGCCGTAGATTGAGAAAATAATAAAATAATTTTCGGAAATGCTCCACATTTTGTAATGAAATCCTCAAAAAAAAAAAAAAAATCTTCGATCTGCACCTGGATCTGGACCTGCACCAAAAATTATTCACTTGTTACTTGGCTCCTATCCTGACTTTTAACGATTTTAGAAAATGACAAACATTTGAGACATCCTGCTCAATTCCAAACAGAACAATAAACTAACAGACAGAAAAACGCAGACTTCAACAGTACGTTTAAAACATTACATGGCACATTAAAAAACTTGCAGATAGCTTGTACACTGATCAGAGAGACTTGTAAATTAAAAGACCAAAGTTCGAGGCCCCATGCCTCCATCCTGAGCAAAACACTGAATTCCCACCAATCCCAGGGATTTTCTTCCCTCTTTGGGGATGATCTTTGACCCCCCTGTGAAGATGGCCTGGGGGCAGGAAAAATATCCCTTAAATATTCACTAAAAAAGAAAAATAGAAAAGTCAGAATTAAGATGTGTTCATGGAAAGGAATATTTAATGCTCTGTGTCACTGTGTATGAATTTACACGCACCTATCTAATTTGACTTTGATTAAAAATGCATGATGTACTCTCCATGTAGTACAGTGTGACACATGGCAGCAGATGTGGTGACCACAGTGGGTGAATGGGGCCTGTCATGATGCCACACTCTTTCTTTTTCAGGTAGTTTGCTGGACTTCTTAAAAGACGGAGAGGGGCAAAGCCTGAAGCTGCCTCAGCTGGTTGACATGGCTGCACAGGTGAGTTTAAGACAGACACAAACACACTGACCCAGTAAAAGTAAGCATGTACTTCTGCCACATATGTGAGATCTTTTTGTCTCTGTGTGTGCGCAGATTGCAGCTGGAATGGCGTACATCGAGAGGATGAACTACATCCATCGTGACCTGCGAGCAGCTAACATCCTTGTTGGAGACAATCTGGTATGCAAGATTGCTGACTTTGGCCTGGCGAGGCTCATTGAGGACAATGAGTACACAGCTAGACAAGGTAACAGCATGTGATCTTAAATGTGTGTGTGTGTGTATGTGTGTGTGTGTGTGTGTGTGTGTGTGTGTGTGAGCATGAGAGAGCCTGAGGAAAAGAGCCACGCTTACACAATGTGATGATTAAGAGTGTCTGCCTCTGCCTCCATGCCTATATTTTTATACATAACCTATCCTAATTATATGATTATGCATCTTCACTGCGTTGCCATGGTTTCAGGGGCGAAGTTCCCCATCAAGTGGACGGCTCCAGAAGCTGCACTGTATGGACGCTTTACCATCAAGTCAGATGTCTGGAGCTTCGGCATCCTACTAACCGAACTCATCACTAAAGGACGTGTGCCATACCCAGGTACTACATGATCCCTGTTTGTTCAGTATGTTTTAATTTCACAAGCAGTAACAGGTTCATCGTCATTGGCAGTGAAAATCCTCCAGGATTCGATTATTTTTTCAGCTTCATTCTTATACAGCAACAATCTGGAAAAGTAGTTGCAGATGAATGTGGAGCGTCGGAGAGTTTACTTTCGTTTTCACTGGCGGTCACTGAGCGGTTATACTGGAAACTTTATGGCTTAAGTGCTTTGCTCACCAGTGCATTGAAAGTAAATGGAGATGTAATGCTTACAAAATGTTATTGATGCATTGACACCTGGAATTACTGATTTTAAAAAATGATTGAGAAATAATAATTTCATCGTTCCGTTACTACAAACATTTTAAATTTGAAACTATTGCATGTTATAGTGAAATAATGTAATTTGTAACTGAGATTAAAAATCTCTTTTACAGGAGTGTCATGTTCAACATAGCAGTGCCATCTTGTAAGAAAATGTATGAGACAGACTTATGATGAATTAGATCAAATATTACAGAATAATCACAAGATCACAACTCACATAAGATCAGAAGAATAACGTAAGTTTGATGAAATAACAGTAATAAATAAACCCCAACATGGAATATAAAAGCAAATGTGTAGTAGATTAAAATACTTAAGTAGAAATACACAAAATTGGTAAATTAAATCGTATAACAGATAACACTGATGATCAGGACTTTTGCTCGTTTGTGGCTGTATTTCAGTGAAGCCCTTGAAGATGTTGCTGTGTGTACTTATGAGCCTTGACTCTGTACACTTTGTTATACATTTCCTTTAAAGTTCTTTGAAACTCAAAGCCCTATATAATGCAGTTATTTAATATATTGTACATAGATGGATCCTGTTTTTTTTAATTATTTTTTGAGATCAGAGGTATGTTTTCTTCTTGGACATATTGTGATGCATTCCAGATTTTTATGCTGTATCTTAAGTAAACAAAATACTGAAAGTGATAAAATCAATGTAATATATTATGAGTTATATACTGTTTTGATCATATCTGCACATTTTATTTCTTTATTTATGTTTCTTTTATTGCACTTTTCTCCTTATCCTTTATGTGTTGTTTAATCCAACACTTTTTCTCTGAACCCTCTCCCCCTCTCCTCCATCCACGTTCCCTCTCCCTCCTCAACCCCTTTAGGCATGAACAACCGTGAGGTGCTGGAGCAGGTGGAGAGGGGCTACAGGATGCCCTGTGCCCAGGGCTGCCCCGCCTCGCTCCATGAACTGATGCTGCAGTGCTGGAGGCGGGAGGCCGATGAGAGGCACACTTTCGAGTACCTGCAGTCCTTCCTGGAGGATTACTTCACCGCCACAGAGCCGCAGTACCAGCCCGGAGAAAACCTGTGACCCCACATGTGTAGGACAGACATGGAGTGATAAACGGACAAACAGAGGCAGACACATGTACACTGACAGGCATGTTGTAGTACATGTACATGCTGTCATTGTAATTGTTGCTCGCATACCGTACATGGACACACACACACAACACACGCATATACATATCATTGCCTTGTTTAATTGTTTAAAGACAGTGTCCTCCCTTTGGTCACTGATCACTGCAGCCCATTTAGGACAGATCAGTCAACCATGTTGAAGAGCGGAGTCGGAGCTCTGCTGGTCAGGCCTTGCAGTAATGTTGCTTTACTCTGTAACCATGACAACAAGGAACTGAAAGAAGATGTAGATGGTTGTGCTGAGGTGGGGGGAAGTCGAGTTGGTACATGATCTGTTCAGCTACCATGCAGTATATGTTGATTTTTTCTCTTTGAGAACAATGTTTACCTGAGATAAATACTGTATGTTATTATGGAAATGAAAGCAGGTGCAACAGGATATGACTACACTTGGAATACTGTTTGAAAAATGTCTGAATGAACCCAATGGACCTGTGAGGTAGATGGATAGATTATGTACTGACACAAGTACTTCTAGCTGTAAGAAGATTAGAGCTCCTCCAGTAACTGAACAAAGGTCTGTTTTAAAGCTTGTCATGTTATTTACGTAAAATGGCTTTTAACCTGATCACAGATCCATGTCCGTGTCCTGACAAGGGGAACTGGTTTCAAACTTTCCACCAACATGTGCCTTAAAGTGGTCAAATGAGGGGCTGTTTTAGATTTTAAGTACCTTTAATACTATAATAAGCAAAGTCTCAGAGATGGTAAGGAATGCTCTCTGTTTGTCTGATCATTTGTATGACAATTTGTATGAACTGTCTCTTCTCTTGTTTTAATTTAACTCAGATACATCTGTGCATCACAAAGACTTCTATAACTAGTTAACATGTATACAGTGTTCATCAACTGGGAGGGCAGGGTGGAATGTTACACATAAAGGGAAAGATTATTGTCAGTGGCGAGATAGTGTTTCATTGTATTTTCTTGAAGAGAATGAAACCTTTATGCTGAGATTCCCCTGTCATGTTATTTTAATAAAAATCAGATATCTTTTCCAAGTTAAGGCATGTCTCTTTTTCTATGTGTATTTGGACATGTACACAGTTGCAGCACAAATAACAAAGACAGGTGCCATCACAAAAGACACAAATGGGGACGAATGGTCATCTTCAGTCCGGCTTAAATTTTTTTGAGGCTGAGTTTAGAATTTATTTGTTTTATTCTTCGAGCAAAATGTCATATTTTTGTAATACGTTTCACTAAAAAGGAGGGTCAAAAAGTAGAGGTGATCAAAAAAAATCTTCAACCAATTCAGTATATCTGTAAAGCTTTGGTTTTAATACGAAACATCATATGATTTTAGTGTTATTGGTATCCCAGACAACAATTTTCTGTCCTCCCACTCTTTCTCTCCCTGTGTCTCTCGCTCTCTTCCCTTTCTTTTTCATTCACACTCGCGCTTGCTATCCTCAGTGAACTACTGTTCCCATAGTTCCAGAGGTGTAAAGTGAGGCCAGCTACGGGTGCCCGGATGGCTTTGACAGTCAGGCACGTTGGAGAGGCACAGCGGAGACTAGGGCGCAAGAGAGACACAGAGCTGGAATTGCAGAGGCAGAGACGCACGGGCGCACGGTCGATTCTCGCCTCCCGCATACTGGGGAGTCCCGTGCCTGTCACCAAAACCGGAGGACAGCGCTCTAGTGCGGTTATGTCAGCACCTTAATTTGAGAGAAGACTGTTAACCAACGTCCCTGCTCCCTATTTTTTAAAATTTCCCCCCTTTTGTTTTTTTGCTTTCCCATCTTTGTGGGTGCAGATATTGATGTGAGCCAGAGGAGCGGTTTTTCCGTTGAGTCGCACGAGACGGTGGCGCGCGACCGCAGGAAGAGACAACGTTTACATTGATGTGGGAGGACTCTCTCCCTCCGAGGCGTGGAGCCCAGATGAAGGGGAAATGCTGCGCGCTGACGGCTGCAGCCGTCAAGGCAACGGCTCCGTGACCCGGGCGAGGAGAGGAGCGAAGCACCGCCACCGACAGCCGCGCGAGCCGCCAGCCCCGCCAGCCAGCGTTGACACCGCAACAGCTCCAGCAGCCAGCGCGAGCCCCCAGACTCTCTCTCTCTCTCCCTTGGTGAGTGCGCGTGCAGCGTCTTGTGTACACAACACCAAAAAAAAATTGCTTACTGTCCGCTCAGCCAGTTGTGCTGCGCACCTCTGGCTACGTTTCTTTTTGAGTTTTTCACATTAACCTCATCGGTGCCGTGAACGGAGGGAGCTCTGCATGCGTACTGCTCGTGCTGCTGGGTCATCTGGGCTTTACTGTAGGCATGCAGCGTGTGTGGTTAAGATCTAAAATGATGATGTTCAAACACACATGCACACACGCAATGTGATTGAATGTGCGCGCAATGAACCCTGTGTACCCCCGCCTGTTTTTTTAAAAAAAGATTTACAATATTCTCACCTTTTAGCCTCATTATCACTGAATATACATAGTGGAGGCAAGGCAACAGTATACAGTACCTCCCCAGGTACTGTCACACTGCTGGCACACAGGCACACACACTGCCTCATGTCTTGTTTATTGGCCATCCCCAAAGATTGGCCCTGTGTATGAGTTTGATGGGACTTTTCTAAAAATGAATTTACATACCAGTGGCACATACCAGAGGTCTGACTGTGAGCCCAGCTTCTCATGATGGACAGATGTTTGCTTTACATATAAACAGGAGACAGAGAGAGTCCCGGTGAGCATCAGTCCAGCTACCGGGGTTTCCATCCCGGCAGCCCCCCTGAGCTATCAGGGCAGTTAGGCAGGACACAGCAGCAGCACATCCTGCAGTGGAAACAGGGCCGGCGTGTTGGAGAGACACGGCGTACTCATGGTGGTGATTATCAGCTCTTGTCTGTGGTTTAGCAGGGAGGAGGGGGTGGGGGGTGACAAAGGAAGAAGGAGTGCATGAGAAACTGAAAGAGAGGACAGTGAGGGAGGATGAGAGGGAGAGGGAAGTCAATGTCAGTGTCTGGGCAGTGACAGTTCGTTATTTAAGGGCCCCTCAAAGACGTGCACAGGCTGCCCTAGTGCGGGTGCTGTTGGTATGCAGAGTGATGCTCTGTCTGTCTGTCTGTCTGTCTCATACTCACACAGTCTCACTCTCACAGTCGCTAGTTGAAGAGTGAGTTCTCTTATTGGCAGGTCCACTTGAACATAATGAATAATTTCAACCCTCTGAATGCTGGAATGAAAAGGAAATGGCCTTACCTTGGCATGCAGCCGCTGTCTGTCAGACTTGTCTTGAGTGCATGGCCCTGTGTGTGTGTGTGTGTGTGTGTGTGTGTGTGTGTTTGTGTGTGTGTGTGTGTGTGTGTGTGTGTGTGTGTGTGTGTGACAAACAGAGAATGTGAACATATAACAGCTTAGGCCTATTGTGCCTCCTACCTGTGTGAGCGGGGCTAGTTGTCATAGCAACGGCCTTGTAGCTCCGTTGATGTTCCTCCTGTCCTCATTGGCAGGGTCAGCGCACCTAACACACCACATTTCGTCTCAAAGCTCTGTGTGTGTGTGTGTGTGTGTGTGTGTGTGTATGTTTGTGTGTGTATGTGTGTGTGTGTTTATGCATGCACATGTGTACTTCCAAGTGTGTGTGTATGTGTGTGCTGTGGAAGTACCTTTTGTTTGTGCCATGCTGCAGTTTGTAGGTGTGTGGGTTGGTGGCACAGACAAGTCAGAGAGTGTGCGTGTGTGTGAGAACACACATGTGTGTTGCAGTGTCACAAAGATGCACCCTGCTGATATGACAGCCGACGGCCCGACCAATCACCTGTTTTCTCTGTCTGCCTATCAGCATGTGAGGTTGCCATAGTCAGATGTCCTCTTGATATGGAGGTCGTCATGGAGATTGAGAAGACAGAATGGACACATATTCATGTATGTTGCCCACACAAATACACACACACACACACACACAAACACAGACAGACGCATGAAACATTGATTGGTGCAGCATTTATGGATTTCCAATGATTTCCCGATGCTTCGAGAAGTTTTGAGTTCAGTCTGGTGCAACCTGTTGAATGGTTAAATGGTGGAAGAGTGACAGTTTATTGATGCATCAGGTATAAACCTGAAGAAAATTCTCTTGAAAGATAGAATCATTTATTGAATCTCTTTGTGGTCCTTTCATTAATCCTTTACCTGAGCTAACAGACCACACATATTCTACCACCAGACGAGCTCTAGTAATCTAAATCAGATGATATCCTACCAGAGATTGAGTCTGTTCAAACACTGATTCTCCAAAAACAATCTCAGTCTTCTCCTTACAACTACAAAACCTCTCATTTCATGCATTTGGCATCTAGCTGTGCGCAAGATTTGTCAAATGCAACAAAAACCTTTTTTTTTTTAATTTTTTTTTTTTTTTGTAACTGATGTTTTGTGAAAGTCAGCCGATCACTCTGGCACTCCTCTTTGAACTCTTCACAACAGATATGTTACTGCCATTCAGGAAAAGGGAATTTACACCAGTGTTGTGAATGAGTCAGGCCATTATTACTCAGCACTTGAAATGCCTCCCAAAATACACGAGTAATTGATTTTAGGGCACAGATTCACATAAACAATTCTCATCTTTTCACACTCAGAAGCTGGTTGGTTAGAGCTCAGAGCTATTAGATGATGGCTTTAAGCATAAACTGTGACATTGAGATGCAAATTATATCAATGTTTCTTTTGCCTTTTTTTTCACAAATCAGAGATGTTATACTGAATTGCAAAGTTTCCATTGTTAAAAAACAAAAACAACTTTATAGACTATAAGACCTCATATTTAATATAGAGTCGTAGGACATTTTAGGAATATTCTAAAACTTTTAATATTTTTTTTACTATGCAACGAGCTACTGGCAAAAATAATTACTTTGTCCTTGGAGTGAAGGGTACTGTCTTTTACGACTCCTATTAATCTAATCGTCACCTGAAGTGAAATAGCTTTCGCCACAGGCAGGTAAACGTGGTTCAACTCCCCCACACACACACACACACACACACACACACACACACACACACAGAGGCAAACACACACAAATAAACACACACAGATGCGCCCACACACACAGCAACCATTTAGCATTAGTGTAAGCAGTGTTTGTATGCTACATTCTGTCACCTCCCACACGATACATTCATAAAACGGCTCCTCCACGCCAAAGGCACTGACTCAATAGAAGACATCTCTCCTTCCCTTTTCTCTCGCCTCCTTCCCTGTTTTAACCCCTCTGCCCCCCCATGTATCTGTCCTTTAGTCAGTCCCTTCTTCTTCTGCTTCTTTTTTTTCTTCCACTTATCACCCCCCCTCCCACCACCTTCCTGTTCCCCCATTCCCTACATGTCCTTCCTCACCTACCTCCTCATTCTCCTTGCCCCCCCCCCCTCCTCCTACCACCCCAGGGGCTGGTTGCAGCCGGTTTGAGTCTGACAGTGGAGAGGAAGCTTCGACCTCTCACCTCCGGAAGATGGAGGGAGGGGAGGCAAGAGGAGAGGGATGATGGAGGGCAGTGGGGTGGAGGGGTGGGGAGCGGAGGGTGTGTGTGTGTGTGTGTGTGTGTGGGGGGGGGTGTAACTGCAAGAGGCGAGGGAGAGGTCAAAGAACAGGGGATTTGCGAAGAAAGAGAGAGGAGAGCTGGGGGAAGGGACAGAGAGAGAGAAAGAGAGAGATGGAGGGGTCAGGAAGGAGAAGGAGTGATAAATGAAGGGAGAGTGGCAAGATGGAAGGATGAGGAGGGAGGGATGGAGCGCGTGAGAGGATGAGAGGGAGAGAAGACAGAGTGTGAAGCTGCTGTGTACCTCCCTAACAAGCTGGACAGAATCAGCTCAATTATTAAAGAGGAGCGAGAGATGGGGAAAACACGCAGACACACAGACGTACACGCACAAAAGCATCTCTCGGTGTCTGGCACACTCAACACATACTCGCCATCTCTCTCTCTCTCTCTCTCTCACACACACACACACACACACACACACACTCACACACACACATACTGTACCTCTCCGCAGATGAACATACTCACACATGTACAGTATGTCTGATATTCATGTTTCTTCATGCTCGTGCGTCAGAGTTATCTTTGTTTTTAGCGGCGTGTGAGGGTGCGTATACATGTGTCTGGGTATGTGTGTTGAAAACAGTGAGTCAGAGGATAAGCAGAGACTTGTTAGTGATTCTCCTCAACACCCCCCCACCCCCCACCCCCCTCACACACACACCCAAGTCTACCCAATTTGGCTTCAGCACTGTCTCAACATTCCAGCGCCGTGGCTTCAATGTCGTCCCATCAATATGAACAGATAATCAGAGCACTAAGGGGTCTGTATATAAATCCCCACCGTGAATATAGTTTTCACCCTCTTCCCTTCCTTTCTTCTCTCCCTCCCTTCCTCTCCTTCTCCCTCCTCCTCCTCCTCTTCCTCTCTTGCCCGTTCCACCCTTGTTTCTAGTTCTCTTTCTTCTTTCCCTTTTCCCTCCTTCTCTGAGGAAGTGTATGCCCCCAAGGGACAAAAAGATTCGCTACCTTCCAGGAGAGAAAGAGATTGTGTGTGTCTCTCTCAGTGTGTGAATGTGTGTCCTCCACATGTGTGCGTGCCAGGATGATAGTGTGTGCGCGGGAGTGAGAACACACACTTCCTGAGACAGAAAGGGAGAGAGAGGCAGGGATGAGCAAGTGAAGAGCGAGTGAGAGAGTGAACGCAGGAGGCTGTGGAGGGGGAGGAGAGAGAAAGAGATAAGAGAGAAAGACAGAGAGTAGTCGGGGAGAAGGGGGAAGATGGATGAATGCACTGCGCACTGAGTGTGTGTGTGTGTGTGTGTGTGTGCGTGTGTGTGTGTGTCTATGAGTGAGAGAGAGAGAGGAAGAGAGATGGTAGGGAGATGCAGGTAGACGGAAAGGGGACGAAAGGGTTTCTTATCCTCTCAGCAGAAGTCATAATTTCTTAGAGCGTGCACAGATGTGTGTGTGTGTGTGTGTGTGTGCGCGTGCGTTTGTGTGCATGCCTGATTGTGTTTGTGTCTGAGTGTGTTACCTCGCTCAGGCTTGAGGCCAAGAACCGGAGAGGTACAGTGGTGTGGCGTCGGTGTGTAGTGTGAGCAGCATGCGTGTGTCTGTGTGTGCTTTTTGAAAGGTGTGTATGTCGAGGCTGTGGCTGATGAGCTGTCAGTACCTACAGTTGGAATGTTCACAAGGCGGCCATTGTTGTTCAAACAGCCAGCAGCCTTCTCCTTGGCAACGGGCGCTGCAGCAGCGTCTCCCACAGCAACTGTGGAACAGGAGTATGGAGGGAGGAGGAGGAGTCAGGAAGTCAGGGCCGCAGCACAGAGGCCCCTCTCCAAAACACTGGCCTCAAGGTCTGAGTATGTGTCGGGGCCCAAGCATCTGGTTTGTGTGTCCTCTGTGTGTGAGGTAGATATGCATGGCTATATCTATGTGTGTCGGTAAGTGTGGTTTTTAAGTGTGTCTGTGAGTTCTTGCCAGCGTGACTACGTGGAGCGTGCATCTTTTCTTGCACTTGTGTGTTTCTGCGTGTTTGTCAGCTCAGTGTGTGCGTGTGCACCTGCGTGAACTGTAACTGGGAGTGTTTCTGTGTTTGCACCTAAGTGGTTGGTTTCATCTCCTTGTATTTGCATGTGTTTGTGTGTGTTTCAAGACGTATCCCTGTGTGTCCGTGTTTGTGTGTAATCCTGCATGCCGTTTGTGTGCGCACATGTGCACACTCCTAGCTGTTCCCAGCTGGTGCGGTTGGTCACATGACCTGACTGAGGGGCGGCCATCAGCAGAGCCAGGAAACTGCCTGCAGGAGAGTGAGAGAGGATAGAGAGTGTCAGGATGAGTTGAAGATGAGGGAGGGCTGGTGGGGAGTGGGAGCGTGTGTTGTGGGAGAGAAAGCGGAGGTGGGATGTGTGTGTGTGTGTGTGTGTGTGTGTCTGTGTGTGTGTGTGTGTGTGTGTGAGAAAGAGAACCGTGAGGAAGAGAAGTGATGTGGGGGGGGGGGGCTGAAGGAGAGGAAGGGGTAATACAGTCCTCCTTGACTTAAAATAACTACACCATGTAGGTTCCTGCAGAAACAACAGTCAGATAGTAAGACAGTCAGAGGGGTGGGGGGTCCTGGTTATGTGTTGTCTAGTGTTTGGAGCTACTTCTGCGGTCCCCTGTGTGCATCCTTGGCAGATCCGCCACTGTATCTGGTCCGTGTGAAGTCTGTTTACGTTAGATGTGTGTCTGCGTGTCTGAACGTCTGTCTGTCTTTTTGTTTGTCTGCACATATGGTTTATGCGTTGGTCTCTGTTCATTTATATGCTTTGTGTGTGTGTTTGTTGCGTGTGTGTGTGTGTATATGCGTGCACGTGCTTGCTCTTGGCAGGAGATACAGCGCGCACACTGATGATGGAGATCATTAGGAATTTCCTGCAGCTGGGGAGGTGGTGGTTTTTCTTTTTTTGGAGGGGGGCAGTAGGATTGGGTGGGATATGAGTGGGTGAGAACAAGAGGAGAGGTCAAAGGGAAGGAGAGTGAGAGTGTGTGGGTGGGTGGGTCTGGGGCGGGGGGTCTGTATGTGAGTATGCTTGTTGGACTGTCTCCGCTTGAGTGACATGTGTGTGCATGGAGCTGCAGCCCACCAAAGCCCAAAGTTCACCTCTGTTGTGAGGGGTTGTTTTAGGTATTTTGTGTGCAGGCGCGTCGGCCACAGTAGTGCAATAAGTGTGTATAACATTCCTCACCTCCTTTTGCACACTTACCCACACCTCAAGCTCCCAAACAACCCAGGTCTGTTGATTGGAAGAGTTTGGATTGGGACTGTTACTGCTTGTTGAGCTGCAATCCACTGTGGTTAAGAGAAGACCTTCTAACTTCAATTTCATTGTTTTTCTTCTCATTTGGTTGATGTAAAACTTTCCACAGTTCAGCCGAGTGTTGGGTAAATATTGAAATCTTTTACCCACAGTGGGAATAAAAATACTGCCTTAAAATCCATCACGTCAACATCATTTTAAGATTATGTCTAGGTTGTGCTCGTGTTAAATGGAGGTTGTTCGTGTGTTTCTGTGATGTGGCTGAAATTAAATAAAGGAGTTTTTTTCAATTCTAAAGACGATGTGAAATTACATCAATATGCATTAGAACTACATTTCCATTTAATCTGCTTTTTTTTTTTTTTTTTTTTTACATATAATGCACCACACTCAGAGGCCTATTCGTAGTAGTAGGCCTACTATTTAATATGATCACTACACACAGGCAGTGTTTGCACTTCATCAACCACTCTAAAGTGATGCTTTGTTAATATTATATAATGTGTGATGTTTCATTGACAAAGTCAGACTGATGTTTGCCATCTGGAATACAACATGACACACTTCTTTTCCTCACCATTTCCCACTGAACACATCTCAAGAATGACTCGAAAACAGTTTGTCATCAAGTTGTCTAACAGTTTGGTTCATTGTCTTTCGTGTTATTTTCCTCATTATTCTTTTGACTGATGTTTTTCTGTCTGTAGAAGTTGTGTGTTGTCATGTGTGTTATATGGAGCTATGAGGCTGATGGAGCTGCAGGTCGAGGTTGCATCAGGGTTGAGGTGGTGTGGGGGAACGAGAGGCTGACAGTAGCTGAGTTTCTGCGTGGTGTCACTCAGTCTCTGTGGACCCCCTGACCCACTTCCCCCTCCCCACCTCTCTCTCTCTCCTGGCCTCACATACACTTTCTCCACCCCCCCCACCCCCTCCTCTTCTTATCTGTCTAAACCTCTCTGTGGAGCTCCCCCTCCTCCCCTCACCACCTCTCTCTCTCACTACCTTTCTCTCTTTCTCTCTCCCCTCTGTGTCCCCCTCCCTTACACCCCCCCATGCTGTTTCGGTGCTGCTGCCTGTCTCTTAGCAACAACTGCACACCCGTTAGAGCTCAGTGAGTGCTTTTACAAACACACCCAGGAAGACACACTCATACACGCGCACATTCACAAACACACACATGCATGCGCGCACACATCCACACTCACACACACACATACACACACACAGACACACACACACACACACACACACACACACACACACACACACACAGGGTCTAGTTCCTCATTGAGGGTTGCTGCTGGCAGGCCTGTGAGTCTGCAAGCCTTTGTGGCAGTGAGATAGATGGGAAGAGAATAGATATGCTGTACAGCTACCATGTACAGAATGATTGTTCCTCTCAGACTATGCACAACAGGGCAACTGCCCAATCTGGAAAATGACAGGTTCTAGTCTCTGATTTCACACTGGCATGTGCGCACATACACTCTCTGGCATGTTGTGTTGTTGTTGCCTTTCCTGCAAGCGCACAATAAGCACCAAAAACTTTTATGAGCAGATGAAAAATGTACAGTATCAAACATTTTCAAACAATATCATTCATATGAGAGCTGCTCTTTGTGAAACACATTCAACAGATCATCATGTGGGAGCCGTGCACACCATCGGCTGTTTTCACACAGACAATACTACGCCACTGTGTGTTCCAAAGCCCCAGAGCCATTCACAGTAAAATGCACCAAAACGCATTTGCTACGTATGACAGTGAATATATTGGAATGGCGACTGATGGATGCCAGGAGTATTTGCTTAAACAATGTGGGATAGTGGGAGTGTTTGATAGGCTGGCATCTAAGCCCTGTCAGGATGCCCCCCGCAGAGCACAGTAGAGGGATATTTGCATGTGTGTCTTTGTTTTGTGTGTGATCGTGCATGACTATACATGTGTGCGTGTGTGTGTGATATGTATGTCTTTATGTGCAAATCGATGTGAGTGTGTGGGAGGATGAAGCTGTGGGGGCATATTTGCATGTGTCTTTGTGTGTTGGTTTGTGTCGCTGTGTGTGTGTGAGTGACAGTGCGTGCATGTATGTGTAAGCACATGTGCAGCAATGTTTAATTAAAGCATGTGTTCTTCTCCTTCTCTCACACACCGGTCAGATGGAGCCTTAATTAATGAATGCTGTTAATTAGACGAGAGAGGAAGTGAGAACGAGAATAGGAGAGAAGAGAGGGAGGGAGAGAGGGAGGTGGGGAGACAGCACTGGGCATGGGAGGGAATGGGTGATGGGGTTAAAGAAACTATGTGTAGTGTGTGTGTGTGTGTGTGTGTGTGTGTGTGTGTGTTCATCTCCATGTTTGTCTGTCCCAGTTGTGTCATTCCTCAGAGCAGCAGAACGTTGAGGTTGCTCTGCTCCATGTGTTCAGCCCCAAACTCTGCTACAGCAAAACTCCCACTCCTCCTCCTCCTCTTCCTCTTCTGCTTCCTCCTCCTCTACTTCTCCCTCCTCTTGCCTCTTTCAACTTTTTCTCCCTCATACCTAAAATCTGTCTGCCTCAGACTATCCGACCACTTATCATCCTTCCCCTGTCTCGATCACGTCTTTCACCTCCCTGTACTTCTTGTCTCTTGCCTTTTCTCATACTTTCTCACCAATTCACTCAGTCATTCTAGTGTCTCTCGCCCCCTCCGCTCCCTGTTCCCCCTCTTTCTCTTTCTCTCTCACTCTCTCTGTCCTTCTCCCACCCTCCTAATCAGAGCCATATGTTGGAGAGAGAGGCAGAGAGATCTGACGATGGACAGGATTGTGTTGTATGTGGAGAGTGTGGTGCCGTGCTGGAGCCAGCCGTGCGCGTATGTGCGTGCAACAGTGGCACGCATGCTTGCATTTGTGTTTGAATGTGTGCACGCATCCAGTCACATGCGAGTCTGATAGCACGTGTGGTCCAGATTTCATAAGATTTCTTTCTCTTCTGGCTGTCTGTACTTGCAGTTCTCCTCTGCTCTGGGTTTCTATAATCCTCCAGTCGTTCCTGTCTTTCTGTCACCTTCATCTCTCCATCCTCTTAACACCTCTCTATTCATCACCTCTCTGCTTCCCCCTGGTGGCTGCGATTATTCACACATTCTCATTCTTCTTGTACCCTCCAAGTCTAATGCTTTGTAATGCATTTGAATAGTTTTGGTGAAATGGGGCATGCAGTGTGTGTGTGTGTGTGTGTCAGTGTGTGTGTGTGTGTGCCCCTGCTCAATTGTTTATTGTAATTTCTGGATTTTTACAACATGTGCATCTGTTCACTCAAATATGGTGAGAGTGAAAAACGTCGCAAAACTCTCTCAGTTCCCATACACAATACACCATTCTGTGAGTCTGGCCATCATCATGTAGTTATGATCAACAGCATGTGTGAAAATCCAACAGAAGAGTGTAAAGTTGCTCTGCCTTACATGTGCACCTACAATCTGCTGGTACACAGCAAAACGAAACACTAACGACAATTAGACTTTAAAATTTCATATTGCAAGTCATCTTCCAAAATAATTGCGTCTGATGTGAGATGGTGCAGCGCTTACCAAAATACTGATTCTAGTCTGGTCTGATGCGTGCTGTGACATCATGTACTAATCTCTTATTCTTTCTGCTCCACCCTCCTCCACACTCCTTTCTTTTCCTTTATTTTTTTCCCACTTACCCTGTCTCCCACCTCCGTCAACTCTCTGTCCCTTCCTCTGTCTGTCTGTCTGCCTGTCTGTCTGTGTGTCTGTTGTCTGTTTCTCTCTTTCTCTCACTCTAGCAACCATGGGCAAAAGACAGGAGCAGAGGGGAGAGGGAGAAGTATGTGAGCTCTCCACTGCAGTATTGATGACCCAATGATCCCCTGCAGAACAGAGCCAGTCAGGCAGACAGAGTGAGGCTCAACTCAGAATCAAAATCAGAATCAGCACCACAACCATTCAGTAAAAGCAACCAACTGAGTAGAATATGAATGGTAAATGTAACCTAATGTTGTAATGCTGCTGTGTGGGTGGCACAGTTAATAGAGTAGAGTGCATTACAGATTAGGTTTATGGCCCATTGCCAAAAATGTTGACGATTCCATCACACAACCGCAATTCCATCTGTGCTGCAAATGTTTGATTTTAATTTGTACAGTATGTTTGATGCCTTACAATGACCAATATATTAAGCGGCAAGGAGTTAAGATTAAATGTATTAAATACAACAAAGGAGATGTTAAATTTGTGGACTTAGTATCCAGTTGATAATATTACTTTTATCTCTGTCCTTAGGTCCTTGAGTCTTCTTGCTAGCTGTTAGAGGAAGACAGCTACAAAGAAGAAACATTTACATACAGCAGAAAACATCTTTTTCCTCCCTCACTACCAGCGAGACCATACACTGAATGAGTGGCTTGTCAGATCAGCTATTTTCAGGCCAATCTGGGGCTCCAGTGGGCTGTGGTGGGGACCAGGCAGAGGAAAAAGGGTGCGTTGGAGGGCTGGAGGAGCTGGAACGGCCCGAGCTCTGGACCAGGGAGCTTGGGTTCCAGGCGGAGTCCCAAGATCCCTCCAACGATGGACTGGCACCGGTGACCTCCGACCACTTTCCCCCCTCCTCTCCTTCTGCCCTGGCCAACGGCCTCCACCTACAGAGAAGACTGGGGCACAACACCTGCCGGCGGAGGCAGACGGAGACTCACACTACAGCCGAGACACATACATTCGCAGAGACATTTAGAAACATGCAGACGCACATAGACCCAGATGTGCATGCGCAGGCTGTTTCACACGCACACATGGATAATTGTGGACACATGGATATCAATGCACATACGGGTTCTGTTGGGCCAGAACACTCCAGAACTCTCACGCCGGAGGCCATACACACAACCTCACCTCAACCCCTGTCTTTGGCACTCGGGAATCATCCTTCCTCCACCAATCAGCTCGCAGCCCCTATCCTCACACCAGAGACAGACATGCCCTCAACCTTTTGTCCAGTTCCTATTGGTCCAAACACAAACCCAGGCTCCTCTCCTCTTCCTGTGGAGGCTGAGAAGAAGTATGCACTCCGCAGCTCTGGACGTCCCCGCTTCCCCTGTCACCTGCGCAAATCCTCACGCCTCCGCCGAAGCATAGAGGATGGGGAGAAGAGAGCAGTGAGGGAGAGGGGAGGAGAGGAGGTGGATGAAGTAATAGAGGAGAAGATCTGGAGGGTTAAAGAAGAGGAAGTGGCGGTTGGCGAGAAGGAAGATCATAAGCCTGTTGAAGCTGTTCTCCCCACGGCTCCCTGCCCTACAGACGTCGCTCTTGCTCTAACTGTACCCAAACCTGTCCCTAAAGCTACACCTAAACCTGGGCCCAGACTTGGGCATAAACCTGGACCTAAATCCAGGTCTAGGCCCGCGCCAAAATCTGTCCAAAAAGCAGCTCCTAAAAGTGTCATGAAACAGCGTCAGGCAGCGCAGTCCATTCATCATCGTGTTACCCCTCATCACGCATTTGTGAACACGTCCACCATCCCTGCATCTCTGCTGAATGTGAAGGAGGAACCTGTTGCAGAGTCAGGGGTATCTGCTCCCAATAACCGGAAATGTGGACGTTATGTTGGTGTAAGTTCATTAATTGTTACATGTCACTGTGCTTACTCATAATACATTATACAATATTATATCATGTATGAAATAATTTTCAGTTACATATGTTTTATGTTGGTCTCTGCTTTACAGGTGAGGAAGATTGTTGTCAAGGTGGCTCGCATTCCTGTTAGTCTTAGTCGCCGACAGAAGAGCTACAAGATTTCCAATTTGGAGACAGTTACAGGCACAGAGAAAGGCAATGATGGCGGACTGGAGGGCTCGGAGGCAGTTCGAGAGCCGACCGCACTTCTCCGCATGAAGAACAATGGGAAGAGTGTTATGGTGATGTTCCCTCCTGGAGAGCTGCCTGTTATTCTCAAACGCAGGCGGGGACGGCCACCTAAACAGCCTCTGCCAGGAATACCCGGAGAGCCTCCGAATCCCAGCAGTGCCAGTGGTAATGGAGACCAGCCCAAAAAGCCCCGGAGGCGTCGTCGGACTAAACTCCCTTCTCCTTATCCATCTTATGTTAATGATACTAATGATGTGAAAACAGAGTATGGGGACGTTCTGTCTAAACTGGCTTTTTTAAACCGTCAGCCCCCTGCCACTGGCCGCTGCTCTCCCCCTCGATGCTGGACCCCCAGTGAGCCAGAAAGCTTTCATGCCCCCTTGGAAAACCCTGGAATATCCACCCTACTCCATCGGCTAACTGGGTTTAGACGCCCACGCGGTGGCAGAGGAGGGGGCCTTGGAAGAGGTGGAGGAGCAGCAGGGGGGATTGGGGGCAGTGAGCGCAATAAGAGCACCTTCAGTGACTTCTTTGAATCCATCGGCAAGAAGCGGAAACTGAGCCCTCTGTCTGACCATGGATTACCTAGGAAAAGGGGAAAGGGGGTGGGTGGAGGCGGGGTTGGACGGGGAGGGGGGATCGTAGGAACTGAGCCTGGGGGAGAGAAAATAGTCAGGAAAAGACGTATGAGAAAAAATGGTGCATTTAAAGGAGAAGGAGTTTCCATGGGGCAAGACTGGCCCAATGGGGCAGGTGGTTGGGGAGAGGAGGGGGGTATTGAAAAGGAGAAAGGTCTGGCTGGGTTTCAGCTCTGTGGATCTCCAAGAGGGGGCTTTTCTTCCTGTGAGGTTGGAAGGGGGGGTGCCTACAGCAGTCTAGGAGGAAGCAGAGGGGTTGGGCCAGTTGGGGAAGACTCACAAGGCCTGTTTGCTGGATATTTCCGGTCACTGCTCGACTCCGATGATTCATCAGACCTGTTGGACATGTCCTCCTCTCAGTCAGATCCCCGCAAAGCTTCATCCACCCCTGGTTATGAGCCATCCAGCCCAGCTGCCGGGCACAGCTGGTCCCCTGCATTCTCCAAGTGGTGCTCCAAGGGTGCAAGTTCTGCAGTAGAGGGTTCAGCCCAAACACATTGCTCCTCGGCCAGGCCACCGTACAGCTATGGCAGCCTGGCCCAAACATCGCCCACCACCTCTACCTATCTCAAGTCCACTCCTCCATCTCTCTCACACTCTCCCAGCTCCCCCCATCCTGCCTCTTATGGCCACTACTCCTCTGGCTACTCCTCCTCTTCTCCTGCAGTGTCACAGAGATCCTCAGACTGCAGCTTTGCATACGGGTCTGGACACAGCAGTGGAAAGGCCACCCCTGTTGGCCAGATTGGTTACTCTAGCTACCAGGCAGCAGCCAAGCGGGGCTTTTGTGGATACCCTGCAGCAGGTCATTCCTCCATGCGGGGGGAGTCAACAGGACCCACATCACCTGGAGGAGGGTACATGGCTGTGGCCAAAGGCAGCCAGTTCAGCTCCTCCTCCCCAGAAGGATACAAACAGTACAACTCCAATCAGTGGAGCTTCAGGTAAATCACTTGTCACTCAATAATTAATTTTATGAATTCAAGATATTTCTGAGTTGTTTTTTCACACAAAATCTCACTTGGTATGAAAGATTTTTAAATGAATATGGGATTAAATGTTTTCTTCCATTAAATAGAGAAGTACAAACTAATAAAAGTCAGACCATGGCAGGATCAAAGTGATTAGATTTGCTTAATATAAATGTTTCACTCCAGCACTTCATTTTCAATTTTACCCTGTCCACCGTGTGCCAATTAACAGTCAATACCTGACATTAGTTAACTCAGGGCTAAAATGTGCACTGTGGTTATCCATAGGAATACATAATCAGAACCCGCATTGAGAGTTTTCTCTTCAGGGTCCTATTACTGACTGCTGGAGCTGCAACAAAGAGCAGTTGAAACTGAACTATTTCTCAAATATAGACATATTGCTGAAGTCATGTTTGTATGTTTTTATCATTTTTGTTGCTCTTTTTGTGTTTTTCTTTTCTTCAGACAAGGTTATGGCGGCTGGTCAACGGACAGCTTTGGGACTCAGTATCATGGCTACAGTGAATATGGCTCCAACGAGTCCAAAGACATCTTGGATATCTCGAATTACACCCCCCAGAAAGCCAAGCGACAACCTTTTCCTGAAAGTTTATCAGAATCCTCTTCTGACTCTTCACATCTTGGCTCTGTAGCCACTGGCAGTGGACCGAGCTCCGCAGGTGGCACATATAAGCTGAACGAGGCTGCTTCTGTTAGTGCAGAGGGGGGTCAGTCAAGTCTGTCCAGCCTGGAGAAATTGATGATGGATTGGCATGAGAGTGCTTCGGGACCCTCCTATAACTGGAGCCAGAGTGTCCTCTTCCAGGGCGGGGGGACCAGCAAACCTGGCCGCGGTCGCAGGAAACGGACTGAAGCACAATCAGAAAAAGAGGGGGGTTCTGCGTTACACTCTGATTCCCCATCCAGTCCCTCACCAACGCCCACTCCAGGACCTAAACGGGGAGGGGTTGGTGGACGGGGCAGAGGGTCTAGAGGAGGCAGAGGGGGGTTATCTCCTTGTCAGAGAGAGCGGCCATCAGGAGCTAAAGGCAGGGGCAAGGCTGTCTCTACATCAGGAGCAGGAGTAGTAGTGTCTGCTGGAGGTCCAGAGGGGTCTGGGCTGTTCCAGGAGGTGCTGGACTATTACAGCGGAGACAGTAGTAGCCTCTCTCCCCTGGCCACTCCCAATCCTGCACCACCCTCCAGCTACCTCCAGGACCCCTGTGAGTACCCCTCCCCTTATTCTGCCCACCCTTCTACACCTTCCTCTGAAGAGCGATATCCAGCCTTATACCCTGGAGAGTCCTCCTCTTCCCTCTCACCCAGTGTCTCATCTCCCCCTTACCCTCCCAAGCCCACCCCTCCTCCGCCCCAGTCCTATCACCCAGTCCCATCCAGGACCTTCTCCCCGTCCTGCTCTCCCTCACCACGAGTAACACCCCACTGCGGCACTGCACTGAGTCCCTCACATCGCCCGCCTCCAAAAGACCCCCAGTTCTCGCAGTATGACTCCCCCAGCTACTGCAGCTCCCCCTACTGGTACGGACAGACATCGCACAGCGGCAGCCCCAGCCCACACTCACACAGCACACACTCAAATACAGCCGTGCACACACACAGCAACCCGCACACAAGTCCTCATGGAAACGCACATGGCAATCCACTCGCTAGCCCAAACGCAAACACACACTCACACACACATATAACCCCGACTCCCCACGACACACACCATCACAACACACAGCCTCACGCAAACCTGAGCTCACACACCAACACCCATCCCACCTCACATCTCCAAAGCAACCCCCTCACCCACTCAAACCCTCACACCAACAATCAGCCCCTCCACAATGCACACACCAACCCCAACACTCATCTCCCCTCCCACACACACTCCAACCCCAGCCCCAGCCTCCTCTCCCACTCAACGCCTGTGCTTTACGAGGAGCGCAGCCCTCCCTCCACCATGACTGCCCACAAGCGGGATCTGACCCCCCACGCCATGAGCACAGGCCTTTGCCAGGGTCCCCTGCCTCACTCCCCATTCCCCAAACCTCCCCTCGACTCCTCGCCCCATCAGGAGGACACTAGCGGCTTCTCCCTGTCCCACCAATCCTACCAGGGCATGGGACACCGCTACCCCTCCCAGGTGGCTCAGGGAGGTGGGGTGCTGTGCCAGCTCCTGGACCCAGCCAATGATGACAGCTTCAGCGTCACCAGCCTGTAACAGCAGGTGAGTGTATTTAACCTTCATACAACCAATAAGGCCGACATTTCTAGAGGAGTGTTTGATTAATGAGGATGAAGTTGCCAAGTGTTTTGAAAGTATTTCATTACTTGATATTTAATTGGATGACGAAGCACTATTAGTAGTTGTGATTAATAAATGAATAGCTAATATAAACATAACAGTTAATTTTTTTTAATCAGATTTACAAAAAAGCTTTATCTAATTAGTATATAGAAAGGTCAGGTTAAAAAAATGCTTTTGCAAGACTCCATTTTCAAGGTAGATTTGAATGTGTTTTATAGTAGCCTGTGTCTCAGAATACTGTATGTTCAAGAGTGCAACAGCAGCAGCACCACAGTGTACACATATGTACTACATTGCTTTTAGAACCACATCAAACACTGAAGATGTGTTTACAAGGACCTATTAAGCTTTACCACTGTCAAAAATATCACACTCTCATATATTACTCTCTTTCCCTTCATCTCTTTCTCTCTCCCTTTGTTTTTCTTTCAGGTGCATTCAATCCAAGCTTTTACAGATTTGCAAACATTTTTTTTGTTAAGGAGACTTCTTTGTGAGAGACTGTGAAATGAAGGGTGAGAATTTAGCTGCCAGCTTTGGACAGTAAAGCTTTAATTCTCCAGCACTGACAATCAAAATCAACCGCAACTTAAACACCCGAGCATGTACACACACAAATACACACACACACACACACACACACACACACACACACACGCATGTGCAGATGAATTCACTACCTAAACCTGAACACATAAAATCATACGTGTACACACTCACTCACACTCTACGCTGGAACGAGGGACTGGCAAAGAGGAGCTGACAGATGAATACCAGACGCTGGCGGACAGAGACAAATCTATTTCCTCATTCTGTTGAGTCCTGCTGTGACACATAGAGGACTCTGTTTCCCAGAAGTCTGTATCTCACCAAATCTTTCTGGTGTTGTTCTGTACATCTGCAATATGGACAAACTAGGATCACAATGCTCTATCTCTCTTTCTGTTTCTTTTCTCTGTCCTCTCTCAACTCCCCTTCTTTGCTAAACCAGCAACCGTGTTCTGCACTCGACTCGCCAACACTGCATTTCTGTCTTGTGCTCTAACCTGAACCGCATCTGAGCCCAAATCAACTTTTTAAATACCATGAGCCTTGCAAATGTCCCGCTCTGTGCACTCCTTGTGTCGTGTCCCATAAGAGAAAAGTGGACTAAACCAGTTTCTGCTCTTGAAATACCAGCATCTGTACATATGACTCCAGCTCCAAGCCAGGGGGCCCCCTCTTCACTCTGAAGGTCCGTCATCAACATGCCCTCCTCAGCGTTCTGCCATGGTTTCTCTGCTCTGGGGGGGTAGGTGGGTGGGTGTGGGGGGGATTGCAGCATGGAGACTCAACATCCTGTGTTTTGCTGTTTTAACTACAAGGGAAAGAGACATTGAAATCACACAATGGCCCCAAAGAGACTCTTGTTTTCTGTGTGCAAATGTGAGACAGAGGAGGTTGTGTTTGCGTGATGCATGTATTTGTGTGTATGTGTGCCTATATGTGCGTGTGTGTGAGTATGCGTGCGTGCCTATGGGGTCAAAAGGAGTGAAGCTCCCCAGACACCAAAGTCTTGGCGGGGCCTCATTCTTTCTTTCACTCTCTCCCTTCTTTTTTCTGTGGTCTTGTGTTGTTTGGTGGTTTTTGTGATGAAAAAAATTGTATATCTGTCTGTTACATATCATGTATGTATCTGAGGTGCAAAATATTTAAATACACATTCTGTTCTTGCCATTGGTAATCCTGTCTATAGCATCCTGCTTCTTTAAGGGATTAAGGGAGGTGTGAGCATGTTTGTGTGTGTGTGTGTGTGTGTGTGTGTGTGTGTGTGTGTGTGTGTGTGTGTGTGTGTGTGTGAGTATGTGTGTGCATGTGCGTGTGTGCGCTTTTTAGAGCCTCCCTGAGTATTGGGCTTTGCCCAGGCTGTCTGGGACTGTGAGCGAGTGAGTTCAGTCAAGGACACAATTCGACAGGGAGTGAAAGGGAGGGGAGGAGAGGAATGGATGGCGGGGAGAGCAGGGGAGGATGTGTTGGAGGGGAAAGAAGGAAACCAGACTGAGGAAATCAGAAAAGAGTGTCAGAGAGGTTTTAAAGCCACTGAAACAAAATGCACAAAAATGTACTGTTGCAAAATACCTCTTCCAAATAAGGCAATGTACTAAAGCACAGCGTAAAGGCCGGTGGTAGCAGAGAGCTGACGGGAAGGGACCCATGCATGTCCTCACAGGGAATCTTGCTATAATACAGCAAATATTGTGCATCTGCAGTTTGTGTGTATTGTGTGTGTGCCAGACAGACAGAGAGAGCGAGAGAGAAAGAAAGCAGATGGGGGGAGTTTACTGGCTGCATATTGTGTACAGTTTGTCAACAGGCTGACTAAATAGACTCAGACATGGCCGGAGGAAATGTGTTTGCTGTGACATTCCACTGTATGGCGGAAGAGGACACGCACCGTCGACAACACTACACACAGACAGAGAGATGGAGGAGGGTGCAGAGCAACAGTCCTCTCACAGACTTTTTCTTTATACTTTATTTATACAAAACATAATTTAAATATAAATGATCATTTTCTGTGGCGGATTTGAACAAAATTACAGCCAATCAGATCCCATACTCTCAGCAAGTTTTAAAACACAAATCTGTTATAATCTGATATAATCGAATTTATTTCTCAACAATCAGTGGCAGGACACGTATTCAGATTTTTTTACTTAAGTGGAATGGAAGTATTATCACAATGTACTCAAAGCAAAGGTATTAGTACTCATCATGCAGCAGAATAACCCCTGACTGTTTATTTGATTATAGATCTTTTAACATGTGAGCAGCATTTTAATGTAGTTGGTCAACAGTGTGTTCATCTTAACCACTTTACTGTTGTCTTGTATAATCTTAATCTTATGAGCTAATCATAGACTTAGTATGTAAAATGTTTATCTATTAAGTAGCAACTAGGTCTGACTGTCAAATAAATGTAGTAAAAAGAGTTTTTTTTTTTTTTTTTTTTTTTAAGTATGTTTCCCTTTGGCATCCAGCAGAAGTAAAAAGTAGCATAATATATATATATTATGCTACTTTTTACTTCTGCTGGAGATGATATATATATATATATATATATATATATATATATATATATATCCTAAGTTTAGCCTACCTCAAAACTGCACTTAAAGTAGGCCTGCAGTAGTAAAAAGTAACTTAAATCTACATAAGCTACAAAATATTCATATAAAAAGTAATAACCAAAACAATACATCGAAATAAACTTGATAATATCAAAGCAATATTTCTGTGTAGATGCAGAACCAAAATAAGTGGGGGACCGTCTGTGTTTATTCATCACAGAAAGAACAGTAGCCTACTGTATGTGTTGACGGCTTTTTTTAGTTTATAGCATTTTGCTGGAAACAATTTGTGGATCAACTTGGGAGACATTTCCTTCACCTTATTTCTTAAGAAATCATTTCAGAAGTTAAGTCCACACTTGCTCGCAGGGTTAATTGTTACTGGTACGAGTTAATAATGTGCAAAAATAAAACGGCGGTCACTGTGTCAATAAGGCCACCAGGAATGCGCTTCGTCATCACTGCTTTCCCCTGGGGGTAAAGAAGAAGAAGGAGGAGGTCGGGGGAGGAAGGAGGAGGAGGGGAGTTCTCAGCTGGGACTTTCCTCACTGCCCTCCAGAAAAAAGTTAAATCACTGGGCACCACGCCGGAGATGTTCCCCGGTGTCGCCACGGAGGAGGTATGCGGACCTGTGCGCGATGGTGGGGCCGCGGTAGCCCCCCCCTCCGGTTGGGAATACTACTCATTTTAATCCCACCGGTTCTCCTCGCGCTCCAGCTGCTTGTCGTCGCCGGGCCACGGTTTCCTCGAACCGCAAGGGGCGGGGTGGAGGGGCAGGGGCAGGGGCAGGAGGGCGCGGTTGCCTTCTCCGTTATCAGCATCGAACCGGAGAGGAACTCGCTCCGTGTGGGAACCCGGTCCCGGCGACCGGGTCCAGAGGAAGAGGTGGAGGTGGAGGATGGAGGAAGGAGGGAGGGGACACGAGCCTTTGAGGATGAGAACGAAATGCACTGGCACCAGGTTAGTAGTGAAACGAGAGATAAAGTTTAATGTTTCTGAATCTTTACATCATTCCTTGAATTACAAAACCGCTGACATGACACTTTTTCATTTACGCCTATATAGATGAAATAATAATAATATTAGGTGAAAACCTTACTCATAACACTTAATGCCAATTAAAGATGATTTAAAATGTACTGGAATTGCAAGAAGGAGCCAGTCAGTGTACTGTACATGTTCAGCTGAGGGATACAGATATAAAAAAGATGCTTTGGTTGCCTGGTTCAGCTTATTCATTATGCTGGGTCAGTTTGTGCACAGCCCTGTGAATTATTACAGACATGATGGAACAGGTGAGCGCAGAGGGTGAGCACAGCACTGACCCCAGATCAGAGAGAGGTGACAGCTGTTCTCTCTCTCACTCGCTTTGCCCTTCAGTTGTACAGTCCTCCAACCTTCATCTGTGTTTGTGTGGGTACATCTCTCCCCTCTTTACCTCAGACTCTTTCCCCTCACCCCTCCTCAAACTCTTTTTCATTCTCTTTTTCTCTCACTGTCTCTTTTTCTGCCCAAGGCAAAAACTCTCTGACTCATTCTGTGAATCATCACCCCTCCCCACTGCCTCCCCAATGAGGTTGCCATGGTGACCACAGGGTTCAGTCTGAGCCGGGTGGGGGGGCTTTCTTTGACTGCGTGTGTTTGTATGTTACAGTGCCCCAGGCAAATGTCTTACCAGCGGGACTGAGGTCAGATCCCGTGACCTGCCTCCTCAGCACTCATACCTGGGGCAGCGGGTGCAGCTGAGGCACTCACACGCATTACTGTCATTCCTATGCATTCAACTCCTATCCATGTTCCCAGGAATCTGCTGGTAGTCCTTGCTCTGTGGTATCAATGTATTGATATGTATTTCTGTATGCTCACAGGTTGGGTCGAGAGCACTGGAGGTGCAGCCGTGGGCGGCCGACCAGCCGTCATTCACAGCGGAACTCGGTCGTATCATCACACATATCACCAGGCCTCAGGTAGGTTACACAGAACATCACATAAAACAACAACCGTTGTCAAATGAAAACATCTGACCCTGTTAAAGCCATTAAAAAATTTATTTCAGGGATTGAAAATCTATGAAAAGTGCATCAATTTGAGAAAATTAAATGCCTCTAATGTCATCATCACAATTTGGACAGTGATGATCTTTATTTACTGTATATGACACTTTTTGCTGTGTTAAACTGTTATGTTCTATAAACTCTGAAAGGAAATACTGTGTAAAGTTATAAAGGAATTACATATGTATGTTCTCTAATACACGGGTCCCCAATTGTTTGGCTTGTGACCCTTTAAGTCAAACTGTTGTCTGCTTAGTTCAACCAAAAAGCAGCTTTCATCATCACAAAGAAAAGACTAGGAAAATAAATGTTATTTTGTGTATCTGAAATGTTTATTCTTCTTCTTTTCTGTTTTTGTAATCATCTTGTGACCCCTCACAATCTCCCAATCCCAGGTCCAATATATAGAGCCTTGCTTGAAGGTCTCAGGCTACACTCTTACTCATAAGGGACCTACACATGCTGTAGCCAGGAGTTAGACCTTGCCAAGACTTAACAGCAATCAATAAAACTTCACTTTTTCAACCACTACTTCTTCTTCAGTTCACTTTTTCACTTCTACAACTGCAGACTTCCAGTGTGGGGGTTAACATAGCAGTAATATGATCAGTCAGGCGCTGTCAATATGCTGGCAGCAGAATTCTGCCAAATCTGGAGCCAGTAAAGCCTTTCAGTTCCAGACTGAAAACTCCCGAACAAGAGTTAAGACTTATGTAACACCAAGTGCTGGGGAACCAGGAGGGAAAATTATATATCGACAGATTAAACCTTGCATGTTGTGTTGATTTTGTTCTCTAATTACCCAGTACCTGCCACAAATTAAAATGCCTCTCAAATCTACTCTTGCTAAATGAGCATCATCAACTGCATCTCACATTTAAGAGTTAGTTTTACCTGAATTGTCTGCTTTACTGAGAGGCACTTGGAAACATCATTTACTAATTGCTCTCACACAAAGTTCTTTTTCAACTTCCTCTTCTCTCCTAGTTTTATATTAAATGTGTGTCAAACTGTTCTCAGACCTCTGTCCATCCCATCCCATGTGACCTCTCTTCTCCTGTCCATCCCCAGCTGAGCTGCTCCAGGGTTTTATCTCCAGGTCAGGCTCAGGCATCGCAGCCTCCTGCGGCCTCTCACCACTGGTTGTTGTGCGCTGAGGACTGGCTCCTTCCAGCTGCAGACAGACCGTGTGTCGCCTACTCCTTCAGGTGTGCCCATATGTCTGTACAGTATGTGCATGTGTCAGTGCATGTGCTGTGATGCTTCTGCATTCCTATCACTGGCAGAGTTGGAATAAAAAATGCAATGCATATTTAATCATGCATGCAATAATCTTCAAACCACCTCTGTGCTCCCCTGCCTCTCTGTCTATCTTTTTGTGTTTGTCTTTGTCTCTCTAGTATGGATGGAAGAGATGCAGACTTTCTAAAGACTGTGTTGGGGCTAGGATGTGAAGTGCACAGTTTTGATCCCAGCAACTCCAATACATCCAATGGTCACCTTGGCAACAGTTTGGCTAGTAACCATGGTGACGGAGGTGTGGTCAGCCAGCACAAGATGTGGCTGGAGTGGCGCGCTCCAAGGAAGCGCAAGCACAAGACAAGAGGAAACCTGGGTAGTGTTTCTCAAACACTGGCACATATCATGACAGCTCTGGGACATCACACAGTAAGACACACACACACACATACAGAAATTTAGAGAAACAGTGCCAAACAAACATACCTTAAGAGTCTTTTCACCCCAACATACCCAGAAAGCTCTCTTACTTGTACGTTCCCATGGCAACAGGGCTTTGCGCCATCCCTGGCTGCCATGGCAACAATTTCAGTGAGTGAATCACACACTGGCCCAATTACATCCTGCAGCCACAAGAGGGAACTACATACCTACAGTTTGAGTGTGTGCTGGTTGACAGGATAAGAAGTACTTTGACGCACCAGTTAGAAATATCTAATAATACTTTTAATTAGATTTTCAAATATTTGGCTATAAAGGTATACTATGGAGAGCAGCAAGGCTGGATGTCATGAAAAATGTTTACATTTCTTGCAATGCAGTTCCCTGATATTTTATGGATGGCCTCTAATTTTAATATAAATATAATACCATGTTCTTATTTGGAATTTTTTTTTTTTTTTATTTCTAAAACACACTTTGCACTTTTGAAGTACTAAAGGACAATATTGAATTTTTATTCACTTCTCTATATTCTCTATATATCCTTAGGTTCACTTTTTGTACGCTGACCTGCTCAGTGCTGAGTGGCGTGTTTTCCAGAACTGGATCGAGTCAGGAACTCTGCAGAGTGTCCATCATCTGGTTGCCACAGTACACCTGCAATGGCCAGGGTTTGAGGTGGGAGGAAGCGACGAGGAGGTGCTCCGCTATTGGTTCAGCATCCTACAGGGTCTCCAAGCTTCTGGACTCAAGCTGGTCCACAGCTCTGCAGGAGAAGGTCACAGTGTCCTAAAACGAACAGTAGCAAATGCTCACAGCTCCTACACACTCAGCTGGGTCAACACAAGAAACTGACACCCACATGAATGAGCACAGGTGTACACATGACTAGACATTATGGATGTCCTAAGACAAAAAGGAGAGGGGACTTACAATAGTAAGTGGAGTTAGTCTATGAACTTTTCATTTTTCCGGCACATGCATTTCTTAACATGACATCTCCCTCTAGTGGAGATGAAAAGATTTTATTTTTCATGACTCCACCCTCAGAGGGAAATAATGTTGTGTCTGAACATGATACTGGCTAATTTGACCAAATATGGAGCAGAGGGTGGACTTGCTGATTTAACTGGGCAAGAGCGCAATAATATAATAATTACATTTACAGATTTTTATTTTGTCTCACTGTCAACAGCAGATATATGTAAATGGTAGCTACTGCTCGACAGCTATCTGGCAGGTACCAACACATTTTTTTTGTTTTTGTTTTTCTTTTTTTAGTTGAACCACGGTACTTGGTTGAATCAAGTATCGTATCATATTATTCTCATCCAGTGTGACCCATTTTACATTAATTGGATCCAGCTCTGCTTTGAATGTAAATTCAACAAATTACGTAGATTCAACTGATTATTTGATGTATTTGTTTTAATAACATGCTTTATGTGCAATAATTGTTTACATTGAAGAGAAGCTTAAATTATATTGAGACTGAGTGCCTACTGTGAAATATACAGAAATTCTTCCATTATACTGATGCATTTTTGCACTGAACTGTGTACTGTATAAGAAAGAAAAAAACAATGAAACTTTGTTACAAATGTGCATTTATACCACAATAAAATCCCAAATAAAGCCAGAAAGCCTTTATTATTACTTTGTCTGTATCCAGAGAACCCTGATCATTCCTGATAACAAGAGGTTGTTCTATAAGAATATTTATTTATGAAATTGATGAAACAGTGACATTAGTGGCATCTGTTATGCACATTGTTTTGCATAATCTTTGTTAGGCAAATTATTTAGAAAGGAAGTTTGCTAGATAATTTCCTCATTTTTAAGACATACACCTTTTAACTTCATGCAAACCTAGACAAATTATTAGATTTAATTTTTAGAGAAGTAGACAGTTACAATTCATGAATTGTTAAAGAAGTTTATTCTGCCTCATAGCAGCAGAAAACAAAGATGGACATACAGTAAGCAAGAACAGAGGGGGTATATGAATATGATTTATGTGATACCTTAGTTGATCTTAATTCATATGTATAATTTGAATACATCTTATGTGGAGTTATTCAATTGCAGTTTTTGTATTTCCCTTTAAATGTATTTGCACTTGTTCCATAAACAAAATCAAACAAGTGGCTGCAACAGTTGCTTAACACAAATACTTCTACAAGCTGGTACTGCACCTCAAGTTAAGGCAATAATTGCACCATTCAAATAAACAGGTTGTCTGTCAATACTATCATTTGCCACATGGTCATAGGTTCTAGGCCACTGAATAAATGATTTACCCTTTACTGTATAACGGCTTACTTCTCCTACCATAAACCTTGAAAACTTCCAGTTTGCCGGGCTGAGTTGTGGTAAAGGATGCACTTAACACTCACCCGGTGAGTTCACAGGACAGCTATTTATCCTCTTAAGTGCTTTTCTCCACAGTGAGCTCTTATTCATAAAGGCTAATGCCAGTCATTCCTCGGACTCGTTCCAACTCGCTGGAGCGCACGTTGGAATGTGCTCCTGCCTCCACCCTTCGCTACGCAAATTACGCACAGATGTTTGCCACTAGTCAGGGTGGAGTTGCGCTCTTTACGTTGAAATTTCCACATCCTGTACTCAGCAGAAACCGTCGACAGGAGCAGTAGCCAATCAGCATTGAGGAAGTTAGTCGCTCGACCAATCAGAAGTTCACAATCCCGGGACCTTCGTGTTCTGTGTCGCTCGTCCGCATACTGCACCGCTCAACATTTCTTGTGGAAATCTTGAGACAGGACAACAAACAGAGAGTATAGAGAGAGCCAACAGTTTCCACTTTTGACGGTAAGTAAAGTATGTTTAGTCGGTGTTGTTTTCATAAAATGAAGAATGTAACTATACTTTTGTTTGGCTGTTCCTTCGAGATAAGGAGCGCCTACAAGTTACTTCCTGCTCTGACAAGGCCGAGATCCCAAGTTACATTTTAGCCCATAGCTAATGTTGTGAGTGTAAAAGTGTAACGTTTACGACTGATTCTTTCTCTAATAGTTACTTGTTTAGGAGAAACCTTACAGCGTATCCAAAATGTTGCACTTCTAATAAGCGAAACCTTGCTAATGTTGGCTTGTTAATGTGACAGAGAGCGGTTGACTGTATGTTAATGCCGAACACACCATTAACCACACAGTACGAAGCTATATTTCAACTGGATACAGCTGTATCAATTGCAAGTCGGCTTTTCATGAAGAAAGTAATAAACGTGACACCAACAATATGCTCAGTTTGGAAATACGCATAACAACGTGGCTGTCAAGTCAAGAAGAAGTGCAGACATTTGAACCCACCGAGAAAAACTTGACCCCAACGTTAACATGAAAAACTTGTAATTAAGCAACCGAAATGGGGAATAGGAAGCAGTGCAGGGTATACTTACAGTTACAGTACGCTCAGCTCTGGCTGCTCGCACTGTCCTGGTGGCAGACAGAGTCTGCAGCCACTGCAAATCTCTAAGCTCTTGTGGGAGTTGACATTTTCTGAACATATTCCATATGGCACTGAAGTTACTGCTTTTTGTGGAGAGATGACTCGCTCAGTGTCACACACTAACTGATTTGTCCGATATAACTTTAAATATTTACTTCACTGTAAGCAGAATTTTGAAGAATTATAACTCAGCTGAGTTTTCCCTCCTATTTTAAACTAATTTCCCAGTTTCGTTCACAAGAACTGGATATATTTTTGTTGTTTGCTGAGTGGAGCAAAGCTTTAGTTTTGCTTCTGCTTTAGCTCTGTCTGGCTCAGTGTTTATTTATATATGCCTGTCTGTATGTCATATGAGCGTGTGACTTATTTAGAGATGCAAGTAAAGATTATTTTTATCATCAGGCGATATGTTAATTTTTTTTTTTTATTATTTTTTGGTCTATAAATTGTATAAACCAGTGAAAAATACCCATCATAATGTCCCAGATCAAAGTTGATTTTAAATGTTCCATTAAACAGTCCAAACCCAAAATTATTCATTTTTAGAAGGTTACTGAACATTAAAAAGCAGCAGATATTCACATTTGAGAAGCTGTAACCAGTAAATAGTTTGTTTTTGCTTGATATGTTACATTATTGATTAATTATTTACTTATAGACAATCAAAGAATCAACTAATTGTTTAAGCACTTGACTTATTAGTATCACAGATGCATGTAATATATGGTAACAAATCTCTACATCAATGCCTCAGTGCTGTGCTATAGTCTCTTAATGTTTCTGTGTCTTTGTCTCAAGTGACCTTCCTTCTCTCCCCCATCAGGGTTGGGCCCCCCTACCCACCACACCCAACCATGCCATTGGTGACGAGGAATATAGAACCGCGGCATGTCTGTCGCCAGTCCATCCCTACCAAAATCCGCAGTGAGCTGGAATGTGTCACCAATATCAGCCTGGCCAACATCATCCGCCAGCTCGGCAGCCTCAGTGAGTGTGCGCTGTGTTTGGCTGGGTGTTAACATGTCTGTCATTAAAATATGGTGTGAATGGTTCATAACACGTGACAGGTGTATATGTAGTTGTGAATTCTAAATGTGTATCTGCTGTGATACATGCTTTAATCTGTTGAAATCATAAACCCACATGTGTCTGTGTTTTTTTAGGTAAGTATGCAGAAGATGTGTTCGGGGAGCTGTTTGTCCAGGCTGGAGCATTTGCCATCAGAGTAAATACGCTGGGAGAAAGAGTGGATCGTTTGCAGGTCAAAGTCACCCAGCTGGACCCCAAAGAGGAGGAGGGTAAGTACTCCCACATTTTACTGTTACTATGACTACTTATGTTATTATTAAAGTAGCTAATTAGTTTGAATACAGCTAATATAACATCAGATTTAACATAATAAATATTCAGTAACATTCTCTCTGTTTCATCTGTCTGTGTCTCTCAGTCTCTCTCCAGGCCATTACTACCCGTAAGGCCTTCCGTAGCAGTGTGACCCAGGATCAGCAGCTATTCACTAGACCGTCTCTGCCAGTGCCTGTGCAAGACACCTACAAGATCTGTGATCCACCTCCACCACTCAACCACCTCAGCCAATACCGGTAGGACTCAGCAGACACACAAATACACATCCAGAGCTCGTATTCATTCACTGGAGAGTAACATGCAAGGAATAGTAAGACCACGTGCATGCACATGTGTACACATAGAAACATGCGCATATGCTCTCTATTTTTGTCATGGCTATGCATTATTGAAACCCACCTCTCTGATGCATATGCTTTCAAACCTCTTCAAAGGGTTGATCTCAATAGTTGTCCTTTAATAGACTTCAGTTAAAGCCAGAAAGCACCATAGTAAAATTTGTGAAGTCAAATATCACTGAAATGTCAAACTTGGTGACATGTTGCAAGGACAAATGTAGACTGTAGATGTACTTAGGTAAGATTCCTCATGCTGTTTCTGGGCGGTTTTGACCCATTTATGCTGACAAGCAGATTTTGGTAAAGTTAATGTAAAGTTAATCATTTATATTAAATGTAAATGGTTGTAGTTGTAATTATATTTAATCAAATGTATTGAATCAAAGCGGCAATGAAGAAATTCTGTGGGGAAAACACTAACAGTATGTGTCACAACCCAGCTGAGATATATCACTGAGCGCGGAATATAAATTATGCACGAGGCATGACATGTCATCGGAAGTATGATTAATTAGAGATCAGAACAAAGGGAGCTTGTGGTGGTAGAGGTTGAAGTCTGTATAATCAGTATCCACAGCAGTGGCATCAATGATGCACAGAGTGAGAGCGTAAGCTTTTCCAATTATATTATAAAGACTCTCTTGTTTGAATGTGAATTAATTTAACCATGACAGTTCTGGGATGCATACTTGGCACTGTGGATCTGACAGGAAAATAGCATGTCCTAGTAAAGGTCTCTTATATTGAAAAGCCAAAGTGATATGTCTTGTTAATGTGTTGACACAAAATGCAGATAAAGATCTGTTCTGTGACACATTATTTATGTCTGTGAACACAAGATAACATGATGTGTAACTACACCGGTTGTAAATGGTTGCCTACAGGGACGATGGGAAGGAAGCCCTGAAGTTTTACACTGATCCCTCCTACTTCTTTGACCTATGGAAGGAGAAGATGCTGCAGGACACCAAGGACATCATGAAGGAGAGACGCAAGCATAGAGTGAGACACATAAACACTCTCATACGCACAAAAGCACGAGTCACTGAGTTGAAACAAGTTAACATTGGTCACATCAAATAAAAAAGCATTTGGATCCAGCGCTTATCTTACTCTTTTTTTTTTTTTTCACTCTCTGTTCTGAGTAGAAGGAGAAGAAAGATCATCTGAACCAGCGGACACTCAATCCTCGAAAGATCAAGACCAGGAAGGAGGAATGGGAACGCCGCAAGATGGGAGAAGAGTTTGTGGTGCCAAAGAATGAAATGATGTAAGTGGAGAAACTGGCTGAAGTGAGGGGAGGTTTAATGGGAGTGTGCACTGGTGTAGAGTTGTGGTCATCCACAGACCCATGAGGCTTTTGAGTGCATTTAAGCAATGATTTGAAATGAATGACTTGATGAATTCATTATTTCCTTCTCTAGTTAACATGGTAACATGGCAAACTCGACTCGACTCCCCCGTTCTTATCAGCCAATCTGTACACAGAGATATGGGTGGTATGTCCTGTCCGAAAACGTTCTCACGGGGTTGGGTGTAGAGCTGGCTGTCATTGGCAAAGAGCAGTAAACAAATGTGTGAGTCAGACCACGCCTGAGGGTTGTAAACGTATGAAATAGCCTCAAACATGTAAAAATAAGTATCTAAAAATCTCAAATTAGAGTCACATTGATAGAATTGACTAGAATTAATGTTTTTGAGTTTTTCTGCTGTATTTTGTATGAGCCATAGTACTTAATCTGTTTTTAAAGGTTATTTTAAAACCATGTCATTTCCTGGCTTGTCTGTAACTCACATGCCAGTCCTAATGAGGAAAAAACATTAAGTTGAAGGGCAAACCTTTCTCGTACTACTGTGTAAGTCACTGTACTTTCCGTTTGTCATTTTTAATGGCAGTGTGGACCAGTCACCACAACTGTAAGTGTCACAATTTGTGTCTTTAAAAGCAGCCATGATACTTTCTCTGAAATTGTTTCATTGTAAATGCTCCTAATCAAACAGAACATGACTGACAACTGCTAATTACGGGTCTAAGTGCCAGGCATTGTTTACCACAGTTCATTTGTGTTTCAGAGAGGAGAGATGGGATTCTTTATTTTGGGCAGATAGTGAGTGTTGTGAATTTGTTTCAAGGAATTCCTCTGAGGGTCTGAATGGCAGCATTGGATCTGGAGAAGGCTTCACTTCTGAAGGCCTCGAGCTGAGTACTGGCTCCTACGCTTATGATCCTGGCTCCCCTCTCCCTGTGCCCGGCTCCGATGACTTCCTGCCTCCTCCACCCCCAGACATGGCGTGAGTAGCATCAAGCATATAAGCCCACACATACTGCCATCACACCATCATCCCTTCCAACATGTAGTGAACGTACAGCTGCACAGCAGTCCCACACACAAGATTACAGGGTTTGACAGGAGCAAAATGGATTATACACCCACTCTCCACTTTCAGCCTGTGAGTCTTTAGTGAACACGAGCTGCTGAGGTTGCAGGTGCAAAGAAATTGTGGGTAGGAACAGGGAAATGAATGGTCCATTTAATTTTTCCTTTCATCTCTAACTTCGGCTCCATCACTCACAGGTACAATGATGGACAGTATGGAGCACCAGCGGCGAAGCGTGTCAGCGTGCTCAGTCCAACCCACCCACCTCCTGCTCCCCCCATGGCTTCTTCCCAGCCCAACTCCCGCCCCAACCTTGCCCCACCTCCTGCGCCTCCTCCCCCACCTCCACCCTCTGGTTTTGGGGTTCCCCCACCTCCCCCTGGCTTCGACACCCCACCCTCCCCTCCTCCTCTCTCCTCCTCTCCCACCGCCTATCCCTCCCCACCTGCTCCCCCTCCTCCACCTGCTATGTCCACAATTTCTCCTCCTCCTCCACCTCCTATGCCTGCAGGTGGTGGTCCTCCACCCCCTCCTCCTCCTCCCCCTCCCCCTGGCCCTCCTCCCCCATCCTTTAACGCTGCTCCCTCTGGTGGTGGGGCGGCACCCAGCTCTGCTCCGAAACCGCAGCCAGCGCCAGAGCCAGAGCCGGCCGGTGACGCTCGCAGTGACCTGCTGCAGGCCATTCGACAAGGTAAGACACGACAGAGAGCAGATCAGTCCTTCCTGCTGATTGGCTGGATCATATTTGAAACAAGGGACACAGCCGCTGATTACAATATGCTTAACGCTAGTGTAACTGTCAGTCGTATTACTTCAGTGTGACGTTATGTGTTACAGTCTTAGCTCTACTTCAATAAGTGTAATAGCTGTAACATTAAATAATAATTATCCGATATAAGGTCTAATAAATGGACAGGGACTATTCTATAGTAATGCTACTTTTTTACATTCTACGTTTTTCTACGTTTTTGGTGCTTCAGAGTAACTAGTGGAGTTTTCTTGTAAACAAAGTTATATTTGCATTCATACACACAAAGCGGGGACCCACGTCTAAAACATTTTCCTCAATATACATAAAGAATAAAACTGGGAAGAAGAACAAAGATTACCCACCTGCAAACTCCCTGGTAATCTGGAAATGTAGCATAGTAATCAATATTAGAATAGACAACCAACCAAGACTATGTAGATGTGTCAGGCACACACTCATTCTTAATTTCTAATGAACTCTCGTTTAGGTTTCAACCTGCGGAAGGTGGAGGCACAGCGCGAGCAGGAGAAGCGGGATCACTTTGGCAATGATGTGGCTGCCATCCTGTCCCGTCGTATTGCGGTAGAGTGCAGCGACAGTGAGGATGACTCTTCAGAGTTTGACGACGACGAGTGGTCTGAATGATCGCCATCCCTTTTCACCGTCACTACCACCTTCATATCTCCCCTCAGCCTTAAACAACATCAGAATATCTCCATTCACATTACATTCTTAAGTACCCAGTGGAGCAGCAGTCCATGTTCTGTTTTGTGTGCGAGTAAGTTTGAGAGCATGCGTGCACATATGTACACATGACTTATTGCTAATCACATTCTTTGGCTCATTTATTCCTATTTATCAAAAATTATTCAGATTAGAGTTGTGAAATCCAAAAGCGTGCGTGGTTTGTCCCAGTTTGCCATTGCTTTCATTGGATGACACACCACTGATATTGATGCAAGGGTGATGTGATGCACGTGCCGCTGCTGAGTCTGTGCGTAAACACATCAGATCTGTCCTTATTTAGCTTCTATTAGAATTGGGTGCCCTTTGCTGCAGGCTGCAGTTCTTGATTTTATCTGCTTTAGTGTATCATGGCAAAGGATAAAAGAGAGGGAGTGCACACACACACACACACACGCAGGCAATGTCTTCTATATTTTTTATGTACTCATTGGAAAGACACAAGGTGTTGACATCAAAACATTCTCCCTCCTTTATAGGCTATATGATATAGATGTAAAGTTTATATTACATATAAAATCATATCTACTAAAGATAATACAATCCCTTTAAAACTGTTTTTTTATCACTTTCCTCCCCTCACTTTTATATTCAGTCTTTTTTTTCTGTGGTTGTCATGGGAACACTTGTGGATGAGACATGGTTGTAGCAAAATCATGAATGAATTATTCAGTGTGATAGGGGAAGTATTGCCTCATGTCAGACACCTGGGGTGTTTGATGAGATCACCAAACAGAACATATGCAGACATTTAACAGATAAATCATGATTCATTTTGTACTGTGTTTCAGCTCTGAAATATTTCTTCCTGCCATTTTTATTTTGAACTTCTCTGGGGATGAACTAGGCTCTGATGCTTTAAACACAGGCAGCATTTTTGCCTTATCCTGCTGCCTGATAAGTGTCTTTTTTTTATGGTGCAATTCAGTGTCAGTGTAGGTTTATTTTGTTCATCCATGCTGGTCACTGATCAGCTGCTTCCAAAAAAATGTAACAGCTGCCATTATTGAGTCAAATGTAGAAGTGACTGATGTTTAGTGTAGACCACATTTTCCAAGTGCCTTTTATTTTAAGTCTGCCTGTGTTAAAGCACAATCACACAGCATGCTTAGCCAAAGTTCTGCTTCTCCTGCCTTAAATTTCCAAATGACTATAGTTATTTCAATAAAGATAGAGTGACTTACAATGATTGTTGAGATTCATTTTCTGTGGGAATGTTTGATTAGCATGTATGCTGTGTTGTGTTAAATAAGAAAGTTCCCAAGAATGTCGAGCCTTGGCAAGACTTGGCCTTATCCATGACTCATCCTCTATCCTGTTGATGTCAGTGTTATACACCTTTTCACAGCGCCCAGTGCTGGCTGTGTAGGGAGTGTGAAAACGAATCGACCGGATAAAAGTCCAAAAACTGAGTAGGAGGAGAGAAAAACCTCTTGCATAATCACTGCATCCTCAGACCAAGGCTACTTTGTAGATTTTAAGGGGACACAGTGGGTGCAGGGTGATGGTAATAACACTGAAGATTGCTTTAGCCACCAAATAATTTAGGATACAGGGATAGAGAGCAGCAGTCTGTGCCTAATTGAGTTAAAGAGTGAGAGATAGAGAGAGACAAACACTAAAAGCCTTGGTGGCAGTGAAGAAAAGAGAACTGACAGGCAGTAGAAAAAGCATATTTTTTATTCATCATTATAAAATATTCATTCATTTCAAAAAGGTTGTGCAACATGAACATATGGTCAGAGCCTTTCAAAGTGCCTTTAACAGCATGTGCAAAATAGAATCTCAAAGATCTAGAACTCAGTGTTTTCTAGACATTCAAGTAAATAAAATTGGGCTTTGGATCTCATATGTCATTACACTATGATAGGCTTGCATTTAAAACCCATGTCTTCTCTTGTCTTAAAGTGCAGATGGGCATTAAATCCACTTTTTATGAGCGGGGATATATATAACACCCCCTTGATTGTTTCATTCTTGGGATCCAGTGGAGCTACAATTAACTGTGGATGAGGCACAAAGTACACACAAGACAGTACGTTTAATCTTTGTGGCAACAGCGGAGCTGTTCCAACATGGCTGTCAGCCAGGACAGTTCAGTACATTCTGATCTGCAGAAGGACGTCTTCTCAGAAAAGTGCTGCTTGTGTGTGTGGGAGTGTGTATGTGTGAGGCTTCATGTTCTGGATCTGGATGACAGTCAATATAGCTATGTGTGTATCTTGGCACACAAACAGTGATATGTCTAGCATAGATAGTATGTTGGTTTGGCAATCTACACATCCACAGGGTAGTGTATTTGTGTGTTCTGTGTGTATCTCTGGGGGCAGCAGGCCTGGAGCAGCACCTTGCGAATGTCTTTATTTCTCAGACTGTAGAGGATGGGGTTCAGTAGGGAGCTGCCCGCCGCTGGCACCAAGGTGGCATAGGTGTATAGAGGAGGGCTGGACGCGTCTCCCAGCAGCCCCCAGAGAGAGAAAGGCATCCAGCATCCCACAAACACACTGAGGACCAGGATCAACCGAGAGAAGCCCCTCCCACTGCTGTGTTTGCTTGCATATGATTGGTTGGCTGGGAGGAAGTGCCTCTGGGTAGCAATTGCGTGAGCGTGCCGCCTTGCCACCCGGCATATCCCAGCATACAATTGCAGGGTTACCATGACAACCACCAGAAACCCACCACACAGCAGCGATAAGTATGTCCTGGTCAGAGGTCGTGCTACAGAGCAGGACTCGGGCTCTCCAAGACAGTGCCATCCCATTGCTGGTCCCGCCCCGAAGACACATGCACCCAACCAGACCAGCAGCAGGAGGATGGCAGCTCTGCGACGTGATTGACCTGAGCCATAGGTGAGGGCGTGGCTCAAAGACAGGTATCGGTCCAGAGCAACGCCCATCAGGCTGCAGAGCGAGGCAGTCAGTGATGTCACCAGCAGTCCTGAGGTCAGCAATTCTGACCAATCACTGGGCTCCACACAGAAAAGGAAGAGGAAGTGAAGGATTAGGGCAACGCCTGCCAGGAGATCTGCCAGCCCAAGGCTAGCCAGCAGCAGGAAGACAGGGGCACGCAGAGATGGGGTGGCCAAGATGGTGGTGACAACGATTGCATTCTCAGTGGCGATGAGAGTTCCTGAAACACACAGGGCCACACCCCACACTGTGAGAGGTGGGACCTCATATGGAGATGGGTTATCCAGCTGGTCCAACGGGAAAAAGGGGTCTTCACCTGAGGACTCATCCCAGCCCAGGTCAGAGGTGTTCAGGATCATGACTGGTCAGCAAACACAATCTAAGAGAGAGAAAAAAGTAAAAACATGTTTGACATTAGCTCTGATGGGTCATTAGTGTTGTTCCATTTGTCCATTAAACAGCCTTTCCTTGACCAGAAGCTGTGGTTCGAGAGTGTGAAGCTGCTGGAGGCCGGATGTGTCATCAGACAGAACAGAAGACTTAATGGGGTAATGGAGTATTTAAGATATCATGCTCTTGTAATCCAATGCATCTGAGCAATAGATTAAATTTGATTACCACTATTAGTGCATTAAGTGGTATTGGTAATTGTCATGTAGTGTGTTTTCTTGCTGCTATCATTTGTCATGTTATATTATCCTATATTATTTTTATCATACAGAGGGATAAAAATTTATTTTGTTTGTAAGTAATGGGACAGATGAATACCATAAGATATTTACTGATTAGACTGAGCCACTTGGTGTATTTATAGTCTAATTTATGGCCTTAACCCATCTTGTCCCTAGATGAGATTTTATTAAAAAGAAATAAAACATGTCCTAGCCTACAGTGCAGTAAATAACCACAAATATAAAGTAATACAAATTACACACACCATTCTAGGCCGGAAAAACACTACTTTTAAAAAATACCCATTTTGTAAATGCACGACTCACGTAAGGCCTATAGCTCATAAACATGTCCACACTTTTAAACAGATTTTTTTTTCTTTTACTTTGGGCCAATATACTGCTGACTTTCAAATGTCAGTGACGTCACCATTGTCTTGAGGGAAGTCACGCAAAGTTGATCATTATGTCGGTTTAATGCATCGCGGTTGATAGAGTTAGCAAAGCATTAATTCATCATTAGACTAACATCGATGAAACTATCACTAACAGCTTTTTTTTCAACTCGTCTCTGTAAATCCAGACTCTCGTTTCTTTTCCCCTCTTGGATTCATCCTGCACGTTTCAGGACCAATCATTATAAATATCTGTAAACTCGCCTGCAGATTAATCTTGGGAGCTACCACCTGAGGTTTCCCTCTTGATAATGTCCGAACACGATGTTCGACACTATAGACACACCACTGTGAAAGCCTGGGACAGATTCATGTGCCATGCACTGCTGCATTTCTGGAATGAGAAAGCCTGCATAGTTAATTGGACGGTAATTAGGCTATTTCAGGAATTCGCCTGTTACAAGGTTAAGATGCTTGTCCTGGTATGCTATCATCTTGTTCTGTACAACATGTCAAAGGTTTTGCATCTTGACCAAGAAGAAATACCACATCGTGCCTGTATTACATTAATGTTATTTTAAGATTATTTTTGTTTTGTTCATACAGGAGGAGGTTTTTCTTTTTTGAGGTACCAGGAGTCTTTCATCCCCTTCCCTCTCACATCTCACAGTGAAGAGGTATATCCCACTTCCTTGTGCGGAGGACCCTCTTGTATAATACAATTGCAGGTTCACTGCACCAGAGAGGATGCCCCCAACACATGCACGCACACATGAACACGCGCGTGCCACACACACACACACACACACACACACACACACACACACACACACACACACACACACACACACAGTAGGCTATATACATTTCTGCATACATTGGATTATTCATCTTACCTTATCAACACGATTCAGTGATTCCTTTGCAGGAGTGAAATAGATTTGCTCTCTTAAAAGATCCAAGTCAAATGATGCTGTGGTGATGCTCTCCGCTGTGATGCTCGGCACCAGTTTAAATAAGGAGGCCAGTCTGGTGCTCTGTGCTCCTGTCCTGCTCCTGTCTTCATCAAAGTTGCGCTTCACTCTCACTTGGCGTGTCTTGCATCTATTTTTCTTCAGTCTCTCCGGAGCGCTTATTGGAGGCAGAATGGATGCTCTTGCGCGCGGACTCAGCCACAAGAGAGCCTGCCTGACGTCAGTGACTGGGAGCCTCGACCAATCAGGGGCCAGCACTGCATGCGGGTAGAGAAAGGAGGGGCCTGTATATGGAGTAATTTCATTCAGAAAAATGCGGCATCTCTGTCGCCCCTCCCACTGCGGTTCACTCTTGCTCTCATTTCTTGTAATAGTCACCACCGTTGGACCCCCC